>NC_040042.1:2255339-2294384 GCF_003713205.1 Coffea eugenioides
GGAACATCTCTTTGGTGAATATCAATAATTACTTAACTTTTCCAATTTTTAGTTAACTTTTCTAGGCATAGGGAATGATTGTTGGCATTTTTCATGTGAATTGGTCCAATTATTAATTTTAGTTCTCCATGTTTGGAAATTTGGGGCTGACTGCTGCTATTTTTGTGTTGTTTTTAGTTATTGTGCTATATGGTTATAAATAAGAATTGACTGTGCTCCGCTAGTTGCTACTACCGAGTAACCGGGGATCTTCACCTAAAGTGTCGATTCTCGCGTCAAAAGGTAGTGATTTCTATGAGTACGTGGTCATATAGCGATAGGAGCTGAGTAACCGGGCTCCTTCATCTGACAAATGTTGGAGTTCGCGTCAAAAGGCTCTAAATGGCTAGAGACTAAGTCTTTTGCTAAAAAGAAAAAAAAAAAAAAAGTCAGCTTGCCTATTTGTGATCTTAATGTCAAGATTTTGGTTAATAATTGGACCGTTTGCTGATAAATGTGAGCAACCATTCCTTTTTCTTAAATTAGTTTGCTTTAAATTGGAGGAGTTGGTAGTTTAGATGCTAACCGGAATGATTTTTCTTGGATCTTGACCTGTGTCGCTTGATATATGATTTTCTTGGTGTCTTGGCAATACGGCAGTTGGAGTAACAGCCATGGTCAAATTTTGGTGTTCAATTGTTGTTCTCATGCTTGAGGGCAAGCATGATTTAGGTGTGGGGGGAATTGATAGGGTGTTAATTGTTAGTAATTTTGTTGTTAATTTCCCCTTTTATTCTTGCCAAATATTGTTTTAATTATTAATATTTACTTATATTTGGTATTGGGACTTAATTTCAGGAACAAAGCAGAAAATTACCAAAAATGAGGGACTTTTATGGGAAAATGGAGACTTCTAAGGACCTTGGACTCTTGAATTGGTGGGGACCACAAGCTAGTGAAAGGCATTTAGTCATTTTGGCCTTTCAAAGAAAGCAACGTAGAGAGACTTGGACCAAGAAGTAATTTGGAGGTTTTGTCCACATGTGTGGGGACCACAAGAAATAGCTTTTAGGCTTCTTTCTTTTGGCTTTTTAAGGGAAGACGTACAGAAGCAAAAGGAGATCCTTTTTAGACGGCTTTAGTTTCAGCTTTTAGTTCAGTTTTTAGTTTTCTTTCTTTTCTCTCTGACTGGCCTCTGACGCACGCCAGGTGTTTGACAATATTCCCCAACGGGGAAACATCCTTTATTCCTTACTTTCTAGTAAAAAAACAATGCCTTCACAATTTATTAACTCGTGTGGTGATTTAATTATGCGGCGTGGCTAAGTCTTCCATCTAGTCAAGGGTCAACTCGACGGCGCAGTCCCGAAAATCTGTGAGATCTAATTAGTTTTCACGCGCTCCTTAATTTATTAATATTTGCATGTTGCCTGCTTGTATTTTCATGGGATTATTTTATTATTTGGATCTCAAGGGCCCGATGTTCAATGTGATTTATTAATCTCGTGCCAATTTAGTCAATTAAATCCGTAATTGTTTGATTGATTAATATTAGTGGCAACTGGTGTGTTTACACATTAGGGGAACGTGCAATCTAATTTAAATAACCCTCGTAGCGTGTTATTGATTAGGGCTGGGTTTTTCTGGCTATTAATGCAATTGAAAAATTAATTCCTACGGTCGTACCTAGGAATACTCTTCTGGTTAGGGGTGATTAATGGTCGTACCTTGGTCATCTATAAATTAAGGAAAAATTGGTCATTAGAGCTCCTCGATGGCTATAACTAGTCTATTAATAAATTAAGTGAACCTCTCTTGCATCAATGATCGGATAAATGGACTGTGCCTGAGTAGTTGTATCCTTGGCTAGAATTTATTTATTCTTGACTTAATTCCTGTTATATTTGTGCTAGTTAATTATTTATTTTTAGTTGGATTGTTTAATTGTTTTTAGTTGCATATCGGTGAAATCCCCCTCTTACCAACTGGACTTTAAAAGAGACAAATATCCCCAGTCCCTGAGGAGACGACCCTACTTGCCACTGTCTACTATTTAGTACATTTCGTCAATTAATTAATTCAGGTATATCGGATTCAGCAAACTCTTCGGGAATAGGGTGAATCAAGTAACCCATTGCACACCTAGAGTCCCTGCTCCAGTACCTAGGATTAATTTTTGACTGCTTTTGGTGGTATTTAGATTTTTATTATTATTATTGCACAGGTTCGGCACCTGTCAGGCAACCAAGAAAGAATGCTGACAATAAGATTTAGCAACATGTGGGCAATAAGAACGATTGGTTGACAATTTGTTTGATTAATGCAAGGGTTAGCAGATGCTAAGTTCTACTGAGTTAAAAATAAAAATACAAAGAGGGGATCTTTAATTAACTTCTTTCTTTGAAATTAACGAAACTAATTTCTAATAGATAAGATTTGAACCCTTATATTCTTTCGCAAATTCCTCTTTTTTTTTAGTACAACACCATTTGACCAAAAAAAACAAAAAGAAAAAAATGAACAAATAAAGTACAACATCATTTAGTCGAAGAATAAGCATTGAAACTATCTATTCAGTTAAAAGAAAACATGGTAGGGGAGTACTTAAAGCTTACATTAAAGTAAATATACTATTATCGAGTCCATAATTCATTAATAGGTGCACAAGCACTGGTGTTCTGAAATTTGAAGATAATTTATACTGACCCTTTGGGTGCCTTTCTGCTTCTTGCTTACTAAGTATAATTTTGTATTCTTAACTAGTTTCAGCTACTCTCGGCTAGATTTCACAAAAGAATTCATCAGTAACCTGAATTGAGCTTAGGTCTTGAGTTGCTTTTTCTGTTCCACTCAGAAAAAATTAAAACTTTCCTCTGCATCGCGTATTCCTGGAAAAAATTTAGTCCCTAAATTTATCTCCTGTGGAGTTTTAGTCCTTAGAGTTTTGGTGAAAGGAAATTTGGTCCTCAATCTTTTTTGTCCCTGTGCAGTTTTGGTCCCTAAATTTTTTGCAAGAGCAAATCTGGTCCCTAATACATCCATTTTAAAAATAGATTTAGGACATTTGAAGAATTTTTTTCAATTACTGACATAATTTAGTCACGTCTAATTATGTGTCCATTAAATTACATTTCAAAACAAAGATGCAAAGTAGTAGCTAACTTTAAACAACAAAATTAAGAACTGATAATTCATATGCTAACTAATTAACTAGTAAAAATTGAAAATTTTTAAACTAAAATTAGTTGAAGCACCCAATTCATCGATATAGAACTCATTTTTACACTCTATCCTGACTATGCCAAGCACAAAATCGTAACATTTACTTTTTCATATAGATTAACAAAATTTTTTTTTCTTGATTAATTAGTTACCGACATGGCATCATGTAAACTGGTCTTATTATTGAAGAGTACTTACTATTTTACATCTTTTTAAAGATATTTAAAATTAACAAGCATGTAACTACACGTAACAGATTCTACCAATATTTGAAAAAATTCGTCAATCATCCTAAATCTACTTCAAAATGATAACATTGGGGACCAAATTTGTTCCTACCAATATTTTAGGGACTAAAATTGCACATGTGCTAAACATTGAGAATCAAATTTGCATTTTTCAAAATTTTAATGACTAAAACTGCATAAAGGCAAAATAGTAGAGAATAAATCTGTATTTTCCTTTTATTTCTACGTCAATGAAATCGATGTCCAGGCCACCACGTTTTAAGTTTAGACATCGTTGCCTTCGAACGATGCTGTGGTACACTGGTAGCCACTCCTTTATTTGATCGAAGAACCACAGTCGAAAGGTCCTGAAGACTGAACGCCCCACCAATAATTTCCATGATTTTGATTTTGTAGTGTAGCTACACTACAAATCTTCCTTCCATTCGATTTCCACCAACTGCATTGTCTCCCTAATAATTTCCATGATTTTGTAGTGTAGCTTCGCCTTTCAAAATCACGTTGCCGTCTATCTTCCTTCCATTCAATTTCCATCATCCCTCTTGCATTAGTTTCTTCTTATTTTTGATTGACTATTATGGCTATACTCCAAATTTTTTTTTTTTGCTGCAGTTTCTTGTTGAGTAAGTATTTTCCTCGTATCTCATCCTCAACTTTCTCACACGGCTTTGACAATTTTTCTGTAGTAAGTTACCATATAAAAATGACGAACATTAATTGACAGGAATTTATAATATCAATAATGTCTTTCTATCTTCTTTCTTATGCTATTTCTAGGAACCATAGGAAAATTTTGTGCCTTTGCTTCTTCTTTTGTTTCAAAGCTGCTTTTTCAGCATATAGTATTCGAGTGGCTCATATGATGCACCTTATCCTCCGGTTACTTCATGTCCCTTATTCCTAACCTAGTCTTACTTGTAATAATTTCACAGCTGGAGAAAAAGAACTGAGATGAAAGATTACATTGGTGATCCAAAGTCATTCATTTTACAAAGAAGAAAGAAGACAAATAGAAACACAAAATTATGATTTGACGTATTCGAGTGTATCTATTTTATTTTATTTTTTTTACTCATTGCAATAAACTAAAAGAAAAATTAGACATGATAAGATGGTGGTGATCGGATTTGGCTACGTGGTTAAGGGTTTACCTCAATTGTCTTGTGATGAACATTCAATTTTAGCCATCTCCAATATTTTTAATTCCACTTCTTTCTTCGCATCCAACATTTTATGAGCACATCGTGGGATTGGAAGGACAGGCCGGCAAGACTATAATTCGATTAATCAAATTGATATACCAGCCGGGCAACCGCCTAATGTTCACAGACAAATAAAATTAAGGCTTTTGCTCTTATGTACCATAAGAGCACAAATAGGTTAGATGAATTTTAAATGCATTAACCAACTATTAGGCATGTCAAGCAATTGATCTGGATCGACATAAAATTTTTCAAAGTAGACCTGAACCTATGCAACGAAGTTGCAAAATTAAAATTCTAAATAAATATGATTGGAAAACTCTCGACGTGGAAGTGAGAAATTTGGAAATTCGAAGGAATTGTGTAACTTTGACATAATTCATAAATGGAAAATAAAGCACCATCCATCTTAACTTGAATACAATTAATATTTCGTGAAATGACTAAACTACTCATTCTCTCCGATCACCTAACAAGATACTCTAATCCCATATCATTTAAGTCTCGATTTTATTGCCATGTGCCACTCTGACAGCCAATGGATGAGATCTACAATCTAATCTTAGGCCCACCACGTTGAGTAATTGTTCTACTATCCAACCAGGAAAGTCATGGACCAATTTCACTCCACTTTCTTATACCAACATCATTTAGTGGAAGAATAAGCATTGAAATTATCTATACATCTACTATTCAGTTAAAAGAAAACAAGGCAGGGGAGTACTTAAAGCTTACGTTAAAGTAAATATGCACAAGCTTTATACCAACTCTTTGGGTGCCTTTCTGCTTCTTGCCTACTAAGTATAATTTTGTATTCTTAACTAGTTTCAGCTACTCTCGGCTAGATTTCACAAAAGAATTCAGTAACCTGAATTGAGCTTAGGTCTTCAGTTGCTTTTTCTGTTCCACTCAGAAGAAATTAACTTTCCGGAACGTATTCCTGGGAAAAAAAAAAAAAAAAGAGCAGAAATTAGTTCCACAGAAGTAGTAGTAGTAGTTTTATTTCTTCGTCAATGAAATCAACAATGTCCAGTCCAACAGCGTTTTAACTTTCTTCCTTCCCCTTGTAAAGAACCCACAGTTGAAAGAAGGTCCTGAAGGCTGATCACCCCACCATTTGCAGGTGTCTTCTGAATAGCATCCATGATTTTGTATTGTGGCAGGTAAAGCAGCTTCGTCTTTCACAATCATGTTTCTTGCTTTAGTTTCTTCTAATTTGTTAATTCTTTCCTTTTCCTTTTTACGCGGTTTTCCTTTGTGATATATGCTGCACCATATGGTATCAAAGTTCATCAGCTTATGAATCTATAACCTACTCTTCCTTCTTCCTTTCAAGCTACTACAACTGGACTGTCCTATAAACCAGAAGCCGCCTCCCCCGACATTCTTAGGTTAAAAGAAAGACTGAAAATGGCAGAAACTGTTCTCTCTTTTGTGCTGCGTCAACTCTCAACTTTTCTGCACGAGGAGGGACGACTATTGGGAGGGCTTCGGCGAGAGGTCCAATTCATCATGGATGAGTTGGAGCAAATGAGAGCTTTCCTGCGAGAGGCAGAAGCAAGAGAAGAAGATGCTCAACCCACGCTCCAACAATGGATCAAGCAAGTGCGAGATGCTGCTTATGACACTGAGGACATTCTTGATGAATTTGTAGCTCGCTTTGCTCGACATCGCGCAACAGGATTCTACGGCTCTGTTCGGAGAATTTTCAGCTCCATCAAGAATTTGAGAGCTCGCCATCGAGTTGCTAGCGAAATACAAAGCATCAAGTCCAGAATCAAAAGTATTTCTGAAGGTCATCAAAGATACAAATCCGACTATGGTATCTCTGCCTCAGCGTCCAACTCACTTTCTGCTGTGAACAACACCACATGGCGCTATAGCAGAGATGATGCGCTGCTTGTGGAAGAAGCTAAATTAGTTGGCATTGACCAGCCCAAGAAACATCTAATTTCTCAGCTCCTCCAAGGGGATGATTACCAACTGAAAGTTGTTTCAGTGGTTGGTATGGGAGGACTTGGCAAAACTACCCTGGTGAAAAAAGTCCATGAGGACCTTGAAGTCAGAAGGCATTTCCCGGCCCGTGCTTGGGTAACTGTCTCTCAAACATGTGACTTTCAGTACCTCCTGAAAGACTTGATTCGGCAGTTGCACAAGGAAGGGAATAAACCAGTCCCACAATCGATCGAGTCTTTGAATACCACCGAGCTGAAAGAAATTATCAAAGATTTTCTTCAACAAGCTGGAAGGTATGCAATTGTTTTTGACGATGTATGGGACGTGGAATTTTGGAATACCATCAAATTTGCACTGCCTGAGAGCTGCTGTGGCAACCGTGTCATGCTAACAACTCGAAAAGCTGATGTAGCCTCTGCCTCTTGCATTGAATCTCGGCGTTTTGTCTACAGAATGGAACCACTATCTGTTGAGGATTCGTGGACCCTGTTTCGCAATAAGATCTTTGATGGAGGTAACTGCCCTGGCCATTTGATGGATGTTGCCAAAGGTATATTGGATAAATGTGAGGGCTTGCCCCTTGCTATTCTTGCAATCAGTGGGCTTTTGGCTTCGAAAGATGTAAACAGAATAGACGAATGGGAGATGGTTCGACGCAGTCTTGGGGGTGAATTAGAAGGCACGGGCAAGCTGGACAGAGTTAAAAAGATTCTTTCTCTCAGTTATAGCGACCTGCCTTGGCATCTAAAGACATGTCTATTGTACACAAGTATCTTCCCAGAGGATTACAAAATAGCATGCCTAAGACTAATTAATTTGTGGATTGCTGAAAGGTTTGTGGAATGGAGAGAAGGAATGAGTATTGAAGATGTAGCTTGGGATTATTTTAGTGAACTCGTCAATAGAAGCCTAATTCAAGTGACTGATGTGTTTTTTGAAGGAACACCCAACTGTTGCCGAATCCATGACCAATTGAGAGAAGTTATTCTTCTCAAGTCAAGGAAACAAAACATGGTCACAGTTACTACTGGACAACCGATAATGTGGCCGTCCGAGAAGGTACGCCGTCTAGTGGTCCATAGTAGTAGCAGTAACAATACACAGCACCACCAACAAAGACGAAATTATTGCTTTGACCACCTTCGGTCGTTCATTACAGTTGGATCCACTAATCCGCTGCTATATAAAATGTTGTTATCTGAAGTTTTAGGGAGCAGTAAGCTGTTAAAGCTTTTGGATTTGAGAGGTCAAGAGACACAAGTGGAAATACCAAATGAGATTTTCAACTTGTTTCGTCTCAAGTATCTGAATCTATGCGGTACAAGAGTGGAGAGAGTTCCGAAAGCCATTGGAAAGCTTCAACATTTGGAGTATCTGAATTTGGCAGACACAAGAGTTAGGGAATTACCCATGGAAATCCTAAAGCTGCAAAAACTTCGGTTTCTCAAAGTACATCAACGAATTGATCCTTCAAATGATGATTACGGATCTCACGGATTTAAAGCTCCATCAAATATGGGAGGGCTTCTTGCCCTAGAAATATTGTATAAGATAGATGCTAGTAGTGGATCTATAATCATTAAGGAGATAGGAAAGCTGACCCAATTAAGAGAGCTATATATTACGAAGTTAAGAAGAGAAGATGGAAAGGAGCTCTGCTCCTCGCTTGCCAACCTCACCGGTCTTCATAGATTAAGTGTTCAATCATTTGGAAAAGGTGATGATCATGAGATAATCGATCTAAATCATCATCATCCTTCTCTTGCTTCTTCTTCGTTTCTTCAATCTCTTCGTATGCTGATTTTGTGTGGCCGCTTAGAAAAGATGCCACAATGGGTAGCTCATCTTCACGGCTTGGTAAGAATAGATTTGAAATGGAGCGGGTTAAGGGGAGAGGAGGATCCGCTTGAATCCCTCCAACATTTGCCCAATTTGGATCAAATTAATTTCTGTGGATCTTACCAGGGAGAAGGGTTATGTTTCAAGGCTGGAGGGTTCCTAAAGCTGAAGGGGTTGTACCTAAGGAGAATGGAAGGGTTGAGATGGATGAGAGTGGAGGAGGGTGCATTGCCTCGTCTGCATCTACTATTTCTGCAACAACTTCCATTACTAGAGGAATTACCATTGGGTATCCAGCACCTGAGCCAGCTTCAACGGCTGGTTTTGTATCAGATGAGTTCTCAATTGAGAGAGAAGCTGTCGGAGAATCAGAAGGAAGAAAGTGAAGATTACAGAAGAATCGCACACATTCCTGAAATTCTCATTGGTTACTATACAGATGATAGGAAATGGAGATACCGCAGCCTGTGGGAAGAGAAGAAGAAGAAAACATAATCATTCCTTGCAGCAGCAGCCGCCGTGGCTCCCCTTTCTCTGGTTTGCACCCTCTCTACTGTGGACAACACTGCTTTTGTTTTTTATTTTTTTTTAGTAAATTTTTTCCCATTCCACATCTTCTGTGTCTTACCTTCTTATTTATTGTATGTATTGTGTACAATGCTTGATGTTGTTAATGCATGGTATACTATTACTCTTTATCTTTTTGTGTCTTAATCTTTATTTGGCAAACGATCAATTTTAAATTTTGGTCAGAGATAATATGTAAACCTATATTAAACCTATAACCAAAAAGTGACTCCGAGGTGCCTAACGGAGTTCCTGAGGTGTCTCCTCTGCTCTGCTGTTGTGACTCCGAGCAATCCGTGCGCATGAAAATGAAATCATCCAAAATTTCCGCTCCTAAATCAACAGAAGACTGCTACTACTAGTTTGCATCTGTTTGATCAATGTGTTACTGAGCTCAACTGTCGACTGGTGTCCCGATACTAACTATCCACCCACCATGATTTGATATTTGCATTTTCCTTTTTAGGGTCATTTCACTAGGCATCTTGCGAGCCCCTTTCTCTGTGTAAGTGCACTAGGTAAATCATGGTGAAAAGAAAAGTAAAGAAAAGGAGAAGTACACTAGGTCTGAACCTTTATCATAGTGACAAGATACTTTAAAACTTAGGCTCCGTTGCTTCAAAAAAAAAAAAAATAAATAAAATTAGGCTCTGTTCGAATTAGCAACTTTTTGAAATATTTTATTATAATAATATATATATATAAAATTTAATATATATAGATATATATTTGGAAGAGGTTATTGAAATATGCTTTGGAATATCTTTTAAAATTAAATTTTTTTAAAAAAATTAATACTATCACTCATAATCACCCTTATTGCAACTATCCCCTCCCCTTCCCCCCTTGATCTGGTTGCGGTTAAATCGTGACCAAAAAGTATCAAACCTTCTGGTCGTGATTTAACCATGACTAGATCATAGCCTCTAGTGTCTAGTTGTGACCAGACCGAGAGAAGGAGGTAGGGTGGCAGGGAAGGGGAAGGGAGGAGGTAAAGGGAAGGGGAAAAAGGGACGAGGAAGAGTAGGGAGAGGAGGAAGAAGTGGGAGGGGGTGGTGATGGTGTTGGGTAGTGGTGAGGGAGGGGTGATGGCGGTAATAGGTGGGGGTGGCGGTAGTGGTGGTGAAAAATATTGTAGAATTTATTTTTTTAAAAATTTTTTTATGTGTATTTGTGGGTTGTTTTTTATATATCATATGAATGAGATTTTTTTGAATTATTTTTATTTGTGTATTACTGTAGCATTATATTTGAAAAACTTATTTTTAAAAATTAGAACAATCCAAACGGAGCACTTTTTGGTTAGAGATAATATGTAAACCTATTTTAAATTAGAACCTATATTAATGTGTCTTAAACCTATAACCATTGGTTTGTTTGGTAAATGTAGCGAATGTTGGGCATACACCAAGCTTATTATGCGACTCTTTATTATGCGAATGTTGGATATGTTGATCATTCCCAAATCTGCTCTTTCCTTCCCAAATTTGCTAGGGTTTCAATTAGCATTGCATATGTGATCATTCATCATTGACTATTATAATTACTTTGTGCTAATAAACTTACAATGTGTATCACTATTTCTTAAAATATTTTTACACTCAAAATCTACATTTCGTTCTCTTTTAGGAATTATCACAAAACACAAAATTTGAATTCGATTCAATTCACTCTAATTTTTTTTTTTTTTTGCCTAAACTAGACAAATCTGGGTGCACAATCAATAATCTTCTTGGAGTATACAAGGACACGTCACTTTTTCTTTTTTTTTTTGGCAGTATTTATTGGAAAATCAAAAGATATGGTTTATGGTGGCAATTAGGAACAAAAGTGCAGATGATCTACGTATGTGTATGTTGGCAATCAAGAGCAACCACTGACCCATTTGCTTTACCAATGTAAGGGCTAGCTAATATTAAGTTAAGTAAATTACATTTTATCTCTTATGATTTGGTACTTTACCACATAACTCTTATATGGTTAAAAAAAAACCTATATATGACTTTCTCATGATTTAGGTTAAAATTTCACTATCAATTTTTTCAATAAAAGTAATGGTCAATAGTAAAAGGTCAAAATCAAACTAATAAACTAGATTTTCACTTCTAAAGGTGACAAAATTTAGGTAAATTCGGCAGGCAATCGAGAACGAATGTTGAAGATAAGGTTTAGCAACATGTGGGCAATCGAGAACGATTGGTTTTGCAATTTGTTTGATTAACGTATGGCGCTAGCAAATTTTAAGTTCTATTGAGTTAAAAATAATAATAAAAAAAGAACATGAAGAGAGGATCTCTAATTAACTTTCTCTTTTGAAATTCTGGAAGCTAGTTTCTAATACATAAGATTTGGACCCTCATATTCCTTCTCAAACTTCTCTCTATTGATTACAACATCATTTGACCACCACCACCCCCCCCCCCCAAAAGAAGTTCTATATCATTTTTTTGAAAAAGCTTTAAAATAATCTATACACCTACAATTCATGTAAAAATAAATAAATTACATATAATTCCCCTATAATTTTCTTCAATGCCACATAACACCACTAAAGTTTCATAATAGTTATATAGCCTTCATGTAATTTTATGTAAAGTAGAAAATGGTAGGAATGCACCATTGGCTAGGTGTTTAAACAAAATGCTCTCCCAAAAACTTGTGTGATGGAATCATAAAATCCAATTAACCCTCTATGATTTAAATAAATATGCATTTTACCTCATTGTATTTTTTACATTTATCCACATAATTTCCTTGTGGTTTTATCCAAGGTGGTTAAACATTTATTCGCTTTATCATTTAAATAAGGATATTATTAGTATTTGAAATAATGATGTTATAGAGGTTATTTTTCGTAAAGTTTACACTGAACCTAAGGGAGTGAAATAGATATTTTGTAATGTTATGGTGGTTATATGACAATGAGTGGAACCATAGAAGATTACGTTTAATTTACTCTAAAATAAGGGTACTTAAAGCTAAGGGTGGCAACAAGGGCAGGTGCCCGTGAGAGTAGAAATAGGGAGGAGGATGGGACAGGGCGGGGGGGGGGGAGAAAATTTTCCCCTGCCTTAAAACGGGGCCGGGGGGGACGGGCAGGGCAACATACATACACCACATCCCCCACATACGAAAAATATATATATATTTAAATTTAAAGATGCATATAATATATATACACACAATATAATAATTTAGTTATAATCCAATTCTTTATATCTAATAATATAATTAATAGCATAATTGTGTAGTTTTGGTCCCTAAAATTTTTGCAAGAGCAAATCTGGTCCCTAATATATCCATTTTAAAAATAGATTTAGGACATTTGAAGAATTTTGTTCAATTACTAACATAATTTAGTCACGTCTAATTATGTGTCCATTAAATTACATTTCAAAACAATGAAGCAAAATAGTAGCTAACTTTAAACAACAAAATTAAGAACTAATAATTCATACGCTAACTAATTAACTAGTAAAAATTGAAAATTTTTAAACCCAAATTAGTTGAAGCACACAATTCATTGATATAGAACTCATTTTTAAACTCTTTTTTTTCCCTCTTGATTAATTAGTTACCGACATGGCATCATGTAAACGGGTCTTATTATTGAAGAGTACTCGCTATTTTACTTCTTTTTTAAGATATTTAAAATTAACAAGCATGTAATCACATGTAACAGATTCTACCAATATTTGAAAAAATTCGTCAGTCATCCTAAATCTACTTCAAAACGATTAACATGGCGGACCAAAATTGTTCCTACCTAAAAATTGCACATGTGCTAAATTTCCATGCTGTTCAAAGGCCTCCTAAATCAATGTAGTCTCACATTTTGTTCCCAAGGTTTCTTTGATATTCCATCCGTTTTTATTACAAAAACTAATTGGTCAGCAGAAATTAATTCCATATAGGAAGGAAGGTTATATATGTTACCAGAAGGAGCAAAAGACTTTGTAGCAGTTTTATTTCTTCATCAATGAAATCAACAATGTCCAGTCCAAGAAGGTCCTGATGACGTGCACCCCACAGCTGTTTCTTGATCCTTTCTATATTTGATTTAGCAAACGATCAAGAGGCAGGCAGGTTAGAAGTGTGTTAATAATATCTACCAGAAAAATTTCATTAAAAACTCCAAATAATAATTTTTAAATTTTGTTGAGAGATAATACGTAAACCCAATTTGTCCTCACTCTACTTGTACAAACTTGCATTAATAATGGCTTGTCTAGTAAATATAGCGAATACTCAACATGCACCAAGTTTATTATATGACTCCTTTTAAGTTAATATGTATCCCCCAATGTCAATGTTTCGACTCACATTGCATATGAGATCATTCATCATTGACTAGCATAATTACTTTGTGCTAATAAACCTACAATGTGTATCACTGCTTCTGAAAATATTTTTTACACTGAAAATCTGCATTTCGTTCGCTTTTAGGAATTATCACAAAACACAAAATTCAAAATTTGGATTCGATTCAATTCACTCTTAAAATTTTTTTTTTTTCTAAACTTGACAAAATCGGGGTGAACAATCAATTATCTTCTTGTAGTATTAGAAGGACTCATGACTTTTTTTTAACAGTATTTATTGTAAAATCAAAAGATGTGGATTATGCTGGCAATTAGCAACAAAAATGAAGATGATCTATGTATATGCATATGTTGGTAATCAAGAGCAACCACTGGGCTATTGGCTTGAGTAATGTAAGGGCTAACTAATGGAGTATGTAAATTTCACTGAAATATTAAAAAAGAAATTGTAAATGGGTGTGATGGTTCTTTTACTAACGTAGATTCTAATTATCTGGGAGTCTTGAGCTCCACTTTAACACACATGTTTCTGAAGTAGCTCTAAAATTTCTCCCGTGTTTATGATAAGTAGTACTAATTATCCAGAAAACCCAAAAATGTAAATATAAAAAATAAGTACAAAGATCAAAACATGAAGTTACTTAACCCCTTGATAACTTAAAACAAGGATCAAAACTGTACCATTTGATATTGAGCTTGCCGCAGAACCATTAGCAATTCCAACTGTACTATTTGATCTTCAGAGATGAAAAGGCCCCTATACATCAAACTAGAAATGCAAAATCAACCAGTGTTTTCCTTAGCACTGGACAAAGTTATTGCCGACAATTACCTTACGAGAAAACGTACAAAAAGTTATGTTAACGTTCCCCACCCACTCTTTGCACAATTTAGCTCATTTTTTCAAGGCCTGCTTCTCCCCTTCCTCTCTCACCATTCCTACAGTCCATAACAGGCCAAGACTAATTTTCGTCATCCTCAACTAGGTTCAGACTATGGAAAGCATCACTTGACAGGTGTCGAATCTATGTAATAATAATTATCTACTCGAGACAAATATAAAACTGTATATAGTGATGAGCAGAATCGTCTCTACAAGGATTGGAAAAATTTATTTCTTTTGAAGTGAGAATTAATTGGGGGAGTTTGGAGATACTTGGAATTAACCAACTAAATTCGGCAAGATCAAAATAACACAAATAAAATAAAATTGAATCAATAATAGTAAAACTCTAGCTAGAGGAACAATTGTCAAACAAAGTTCATAAACCAATCATAGATGCAAGGATAAATTCAATTATTTATTGATAATTTAGTTCTAGCATGAAAGCCAACTCTTCCTTATTTTGTTAATAGTCAAGGTACAACCGTTGACTATTTTTTTAATAAAAAAATAACTTTAGGTACGACCATAGAAGTTTAATTACCCGATTGCATGAATAATTAGAAGAGTCTAATTCTAATCAATCAACACACTACGATGGTCTATTTAAGTTAGATTATTCGTTTCCCTAACACAAATCTAGTTATGCCACTTGCTACCGGGACTAAAACAATCTAACAATTATGAATTAAATTGATTCAATTAGCAATCAACTATCAAGTCAATTCAAATACTGGGCCCTTTGATATACGAATAGCATAATAGTCATAATTATTAAAACCAAAAAACGAATAAATACCAACAAATAAAAAAGCCAATGTAATTGATTCGATCTCACAGTTTGTAGAACAAAGTTTTCAAGTTATCCTCAGGTTAGAAATAGAATTTAGCTACGCATTCTCGAGGGAAATCCACAAGACTCCATTGATAACAATTGCGTATGATTTTTCTCTAAAAAACTAACGAAAGACAAGAGGGAAAGAAAAGAAACAAGTGACGGCTGTATATCCCACTTCCAAGAGTCACACTCCGAATTTGTTGCTGGCCAACTCCTCATCAAGCGGGTCCATCCTTTGCTTTTGTTTTTTGTTTATATTCGGTCTCAACTACCAATAACATAACATGTTTCCTAAATGGAAAAAAATTAACTACTAAAGATAATATTCCAAATTCCCTAATCCAATACTAGCACTAATAATGAAAATTAAAGTTTTCAAAACCTTCTTCCAAAAATTACCCTGAGTTCGACTTGGACTTGGCAATCGGTCTCGAACGTTCCACCATCAAATTAACTCTTGCAATGTTGGAAAATTGCTCCTTTTGATCGCGTCTCACATAATTCCCTATAATTAACACAATTAACCAAATATCAGTAGAATCCGACAATTAAAACAATATTTGGCAAGAGTAAAGGGGAATTAATCATAAAAATTAATAACAAATTTCAACATATCATCACCCATTATGCAATCGTATGTTCACCTAAGAACCATCTGAGTCTCGTGAGTCTCGAGATTGTTCGAGAAACTTCACAAGGGAACTGCCATTCAAACTCCAATAATCTAAAGGAAGCTCATCTATTTGGGTAATGAAGCATTTTTACAATACTAGTAATGAATCATGTGCTTTTGCACGTGAACATGGGCATGATATTTTTAGATTTTTTTCTTAGAATTTTCAAAAATGTAATTTGCACTCCATTGTTTTTTTGATATGTTACCACATATCTTAACAAATGAAAACTATATGATTTAAGTGATAGTGGGAGTATAATTAACAGAAATGTGACTACAAATAACATTTCTCAAAAGTTTTAGAAAATCAATTATTTTGAAGGAATAAATGTAATTGAGACAAAAAAATGTGATATTTAATATTTATATTTTTTGTATTTTTTTGAATTTGGTTGCCATAACCAACACAAATGCATAAGCAATAAAGCATTATTTATCCTAAGAGCACGTTTAATTTGTAACAGTATCAGGGTACGTTTGGTTTCCCATGGAATTGAGGTTTAGAATTGGAATTGGGGCCCCAATTCCAAATCTGTTGTTTGGATACTGCTTCGGTCAAAGAATTAAAATTGAATCTGAATTCTATAGGGGTCCAATTCCATGATTTGAATTCTTTACTGGATCAAAAGAATTCTAATTCCAATTCCACAACTAAATCCTGTGAAACGGGTCTACACGCGGATCTTGTGGGTAAAAAATTAAAATCGGGTCAACTAGGTAAGCAGCCCTCTCTCTCGATCACTTTTCCTCAACCGCAACTGCTTCTGCTCTGCGTCATCGCCTTCACCTCCACCCTAACATTTTGCCTCTTCCACCACCGTCTCCGGCATCGCTTTTTGCTTCTCCGGCTATCCCTCACCAATCGCAAGACTGCTCCGAGTGCTCTCTACTTACCCGTGCTTAATTTTCACGAACTGGGTTCTTCAGTCCGGAAGGTAACAACTAAAAGCTCTCCTTTGCTTCGATTTTTAGATGATTGCACACACTGAATTATATTTAGTCGAGAGTAGTTGTGAAATTATTTTCCGGATATGAACCCCATATGAAAAATGATTTTCAGGGGATTTTTTTAAAGTTATAAAATATTTTAATCGATTTGGACATAAAAATTTTGGGTGTGAAATGATAGAATTAGAATGAAATCTGGAGGAATTTGGGATCTCAAAGCCATGCTCCTAAGATTGATACGTACTAGGTTGTTGCCTAAAGAAGGAAACTTAGGACCAAGAGGATTGTTACTGATATCTAGCTCTTCAAGCTGTGATAGGCCTTTCAGATCGGGAATACTTCCATTTAACAGATTATAAGCCAAAACAAGACTTTTCAGATTCTTGAATGTGGCAATCTCTGGGGGGATGCCACCCTGAATGTTTAGCACCTCTAGAGAATCAAGCCTATCAACCTTGGCAGGCAATGGTCCCCATATTCCCAGGGATACTAATGACAACTTTTTCAGATTGGAAAGCTTAGTTATGACTGTAAAGAATGAATCAATTGAAAATCCCTGGGACAGAGTTCTCTGAGGTATGGAAAAGTTTGCAGTAGATGGTTATACAACAAAGTTCAGTTTATCTTAAATAAAAATTAATATAATAATCACTTTAAAAAATTAAGTGGGTTATTTTGTAAAAAAGAAAAAAAAGTAGACCAAAGATATCTAAATTTGAGCAGCGGAATAATCTTTGAGCATACGAATTAGAGCTTGAATTAACACTTGAAGTGACACTTTGAGCGACTTAGCATGACTGCGCCCCAACTTTCAGGCTGCTTCTGTTCTTGACAGATTTTACCTGCGAGACACTAAGCAGATCAACTCTGCAAATGATTTAACACAGAATGTTATGGCTTCTATGCTTCTAGGAGGTAACAGAAGAAAAAGTTCTTACTTCTCTTTAAACAGGAAAAAATCTAACAGAAGAAACTTTAACGTACTATCTATATAGATTACTGTTGGATTTGATTCACATGGATTGATAATAGAATCAACAATGATTAGAGCATCTTACACCATCTACATGACATGCACAAAATATTCTAAATTGCCGCATTGGTCAAGGCATCACCATGAACCTTCCACTTCTTAAACTCAGTAGAGGCTAACATAAATGAACTCGCATTCCGATGGCCTCCACCACCGAATTCCTGCATGTGATTCTATGATGTATTAGCTCTTAACTCTAGCTATGCATTTTCATAACTGAACAGGAGAAGTGCTATGAGTTGTGAAGATATTAAGAACCTGTGAGATTTGTGTTGTATCCTCATTCTCAATGCTTCTTAAGCTTATTTTCAGCAGTCGATCATTTTCATATGTTGTACTAATGTCTATTTCTGAAGAACATGTCACATGACGATGTTGGAGTTTTCATTTAGGTTGCAATTGGCTGTTTGATATCCTACTCTGATGTAGGTTGCATTCTAAAATTCTCTTACTTGACTCCTGAGACCTCTTCTCCTACTTGGCACTGAATGAGTTTTTCTTCATTTAACATATGTATGAATTTTTCAGGTGCATATTTGCCTTTCATTTTTAGTTCTATAATGCAGTAGCTATTAAATATGTTCTTAAGAACATGACATTGTGATGTTTTTCTGGTGCATATCTGCCTCAGATATGGCATCTGAAGCAACATCTCAGTCAAAAGGGAAAGGCAAAGGGTATTTCACTTGGACTCCTGAAATGGATCGTGTAATGGGCACCTGTTTTATTGACCAAATGAACCAAGGAAACAAATTGGATGGTAAATGTGCATTGGTAATTGATTTTTTTTGGTAATCTCCAGTTGAAGTTGTTTTGTAGAAGAAGTTGAGCTGATTGCTGGAAGCCCAAGTAGAGCAAGTAGAAGTTGTTACTACTCCATCGTGTATCCATGACTTTTTAAATTCTGATGAGTTCTTTGTTTTTTATGTAATGGATCAAAACAAGATTATAGAAAGATTCTAGAGAGTATTTCAGCTATTTTCTCTGTTTTTGAGATGATAAGAATGGAACATTGGATCTTTTGTCTGATGAACTAGCATTTTAGATATTGAGATTAACATAGCTGCCTGTGTTGATGCCCTGACTTGTCCTTGAGTTACATGAACCTTTGCATTCTTTTTCAAAGTTAAGGAGATTTTGTATAAGTGCTCTTCCTGTATTCTGTTGGTTTTTATCTTCCACAAGTCTGCACACTCACTAAAGAATTGATGACAGATATTATTCTATTTAGCAAGTACTTGACTGTGTGTGAATTGGTCATCTGACAAAAGTAGGGCTTTAGCATTTTGATAGAGTAGACTTTTGATTTTCTAAAATTTAAAGTTCTTAACTTTAAAAACGTATCAAGGTTTTAACTCGATAAATATTAACTACTTTTTAAGTTAGAATATACAATTATTTTTTATTTAATTTAATTTAATTTTTTTTAAAAAAAAGAATTTTTTATTTTTGCAAAAAAGGAACTAATTTTTTTTCTTTTAAAGCTTTATTAACAATCAGTTAAATGCAAGAAAAAATAAATTATTAAAGGTACTAATTGGTTTTTTCCTTAAAGCTTTAGTAACAATTAGCTAAATGTTAAAAAATTATTATATAGTAAAAAAAAGAAATTTTTTATGTAAGGAAATATTAGTTGGAAACAATTCTAATTCCTAATGAATTCTTCTCTCATACAAAAAAAGAATTTGGAATTTCAAATAAATTCCGTATCAATTCTATGCATTTCCCAAACGAAAGAATTGAAATGACTTGGAATTCCAATTCATAGAATTCCAATTCTATAGAATTTCAATTCTAATTCAATTCTAATTCTGTAGAACCAAACGTCAATGTTGTTGTCTTTCTATTAAATTTGGATTATCTCAGTGTTCTCTTTTATGTCATTTGAGTTAAAATTTATAACTTATTAACCAAAAAAGGACATTTATTATTCATATATATTTTTTGAATTTGGTTTGCCTTAACCGCTACAAATGCACAAGTAATAAAGCATTATTTGTTCCAAGAGGACTTTATTTTGTACGAGTATTTATTTTTTCTTCTTTCTATTAAATATATTTCATTTGAGTTAAAATCTTTAACTTTTGAATAATTTGTTGTTCCCCTTTAAGTCACTCTATGAATTTTTAAATAGTTTTAGTGAGTTTTTCTAATTATTATTACTTTTCGCTAATGGTGGATTGTAAAATGATCTATAGTACTATTATAATTACAATAGTATTTAAATATATTGAATTCCATTGTTCAAATTTAAATAGCTTAATTTTGAAGATAAATGTTTTCATTTCGTGAAACTTATTTGTATTTATCATTGATGACATGATTTACGATTATAGAGTTTATATTTAAAAATTGTAAGCCGTTAAGATTATTTATTATATAATAGTCAAATTGAATTTGGAAATATTTTTATTCACCTTTGATGTACTCTTTGAAATTGGATATTTTATTAAAAAGTTATATTTTTTTAGTTTAATTCACCATAACTCAATTGAATGTTTCGCCTTTATAACTATTATTGTTATTGGCATTGATATGTTTAATGCTATCAATTCTTACAATAATACCAATAATAAAGTTCATTAAATTTAATTTTTGTTGCAATTTAAACCAATAAATTCCTAACATAAAACTCTTTGCCTTCTTCATACTCCAGCTCTTATTATATTTTGTGTTAAATTTTTTTACTTAATATTAATATATGCATACTAAAACGTGCTCTTAAGACTTAATTTACTTTTATCCAAATAATAAAAAGATTCATAATACTTTTTAAGAGACTCATAGTACCAATTTATTATGCTTTGTTTCATGTTTGAAGTACTCTTTAAACTTGGATGTTTCACAAATAAAATTTGTTCTTCTTTTTTTGATAAATAAAAAAGTAAGAAATCTTTCATTTTTGTAACTGCTAGCATATCCGATATTGTTTATTGATGAAATGCAATTCAATTTGCCCGCTTATTAGAGAGGAATGTAATTGTGGCATCATAAAAGCTAATTACACTATTAACCACTAAGATTCACCATATTCTTTTATAACAAATAAAATTTGTTGTTTTTTTCGATTTAATACCCCACAACTCATGGGAATGTTTTTCATTCTTGCAAGTGTTGGCATAATTGATATTAATTGTTGATGTAATGCAAGTAATTGGTTATTCTTTCATTGGTTTTTTTTTTTTGGGCAAATATGAATCTTTATTGATCAAGATATAAGCGAGTACACACAGGAATCAAACAATTCCTACTTACATAAATTCTATCACTATTACAGTAATGCAAACTCAAATCTTGCTGGAAACACACATGACATAATCCGAACTCCATATTTAGCTCCCAATTAGCTTTGGTCAGTGGGACTCCTCTCCAACTCACAACAGTAGTATTCCTAACTGATTCAAGGACCATAGACACAATGGTCACAGCAGAAATACATTTCCGTTGAAATATGATACAAATTTTCAGAAAGGTATTTATATAAAGGACCAATAGGGTGCCAATAGTCATACCAGAAATATGTATCAGCACCATTTCCAATCAAATGCCTAATGAAAGGCTGAGCTTCTTCCCTTAACAACAATATTTTACTCCATACCCAAGAATTAATAGGAATCGTTGCTGCCCAAAAGGAACACCCTTTCAAGTTGTTGGTATGAACCCATTTAACCCAAAGAGTATCCCTTTTACAGCAAATATGCCACATTTCCAATCAAATGCCTAATGAAAGGCTGAGCTTCTTCCCTTAACAACAATATTTTCCTCCATACCCAGAACCATTAACAGGAGTCTTAGCTGGCCGAAAGGAACACGCTTTCAAGTTGTTGGTAGGACCGTAGGAACCTGTTTAACCCAAAGAGTATCCTTTTTACATCAGACATGCCACATTTGCTTCATGATTAGACATTTGTTCCAAAGTTCTAAATCAAACCGGCCCAATCCTCGCTCCTTCAGTAATGAGTCCACTTAACTTTGCACAGTAATGAGTTGTAATCTCACCAGCCCATAAAAGGGAAGTTAGCATACTACAAACCTTCTTGATGACAGATTTGGGAAGAATAAAAGCACTAGACCAAAAAACCTGAATCCCATTTAAGATGGATTTTATCAATTGTAATCTGCCTCCATATGAAAGTTTTTTACTAGCCCAACTATGAATTCCTTGTTCTATCTTATTTAAAATTGGCTGACGAGCAAATCTGAGTATAGTATATATCAGCGGCAAAGCCCAAATACCTAACAGGGAGTGAGCCTAAAGGCATCTGAATTGCAAAGCTGAATCTGCATATCCTCATTCGCATCAGCCGTATATGTCTGCCACTGAGTGTAGATTTGGTTTGAGGCGGGACATTTCTCCGAATTCATGCAAGGTTTTCTGAATCAACTGAAATTGATCTCCTTGTAGTAGCAGTAAGTATAAAAAGTTCATCAGCAAAAGATAAATGGGATGGGATATTTTAAGTTCTTGACACTTGGGGTGATAGTTGAATCCATTCTTATCAATGTTCCAATTCAGCAATTTTGTGAATATCTCCATAGCGATTAGAAACAGATACGGGGATATAGGATCCCCTTGTTTCACTCCCCTTTCTTTTCTGAAGTATCCTACCATTGATCCATTTAGGCCATGGTCACACATTATCCACTAAAGCAATGAATTTAGCAGGAAAGCCCGATAGCTTCATAGCAGCGAATAGGAAATCCCAATTCAGGGTGTCGTAGGCTTTCATAATATCAATCTCTATGACAGCTCTTGGTGATCCATCTTTCCTGTGATAACCCCTCACCACCTCATGCATCAAGAGAACATTATCAAGAATGTGTCTGCCTTTCACAAAGGCACTCTGTGTGTTAGTGATAATTTCAGGAATAACCTTCTTTAGCTTATTGGTCAAGATGGCAGAATAGCACTTGTGCAGTGTATTGCAGCACGCTATGGGCCTAAAGTTCTTCATGTGCATAGCATTTACCAACGTGAGGACAGTACCATGAAGCGGATAATACATGAAAGTAAAACAATACTGAATAGCATCGATCACATCATTTCCGACCACATTCCAATTTAATTTGAAGAATTCAGCCAGATATCCATCAGGTTCAGGTCCTTTGCCATCCTTCAGTTGACTCTTTTTTATATCTTCAGGAGTAACTCTAGCGGTTAAGTATACACATTGCTCACTACTAAGTACAGGATTAATAAATTGCCACATTCTATTTTCATAGTCAGCTTCCCAGAGATAATCCAGAGAAAAAAGCTTTTGATAGAATCCAATAGCCAACTCCTTCACTTCAGCATAGTCTGTGATCTTTACATCCTCATCATCATATAATGCCAATATCCTGTTCCTTGCAGTGTGTGCTTTCATCTTTCTATGAAGAAAGGAGGTGTTTTTATCTCCCTCTTTTAACCACAGCACTCTGGATTTTGCTTTGTATAAGGTCTCCTCTGCTTGCAATAGTTCAGCATATTCTTTGATTAGAGTTCTTTCCTGCGTGACTAGTTCAGAGTCAAAAGGCCTAGTCTGCATCATAAGCTGCACCTGCACCAACTCGATTCTTTTTTTGCACAACTCTGCCACTAATATTGCTGAAAAATTTGGACATGCAGGTTGCTTCCCAAAGCTAAAAAGTCATCAAATTATTAGACATTTTCCATTTACAAAACAGAAAAAAGGCAAGCCAATTAATGTCAAGTACACGCTGATGAAGGAGCTCTTTCCCTTTTTCTTTTTTTTTTTCCCTGATATTTTAACAAAACCCTAGTTTTAGGCCTAAAATTATGAGAGGAAAAACAATTTATCTGATATTTCATATTGAGATGCAAGCAAATGTGATTATTTAAACGCATAGTTGATTACCTTAATTAAGAATAAATATCTCAAGATTGATACTGTACTCTCAGACGTTGTCTCAATGCTTTTTTCTGCTCAATATTATCTAACCTGTTCCATTTTTCAGTTTTCCTCAGATCTCAAAAAAAAAAAATTGCAAAATAATAGGGAAAAAAAGGAAACGAAAGGAAAATAAAATTACTTTTTTCTTTTCTTGTTAACAGCATGCATCACTCGGTCCATTACAAGTGACTGTCGTCTCTGTTAATCTATATACGTTTCTTAAATATATGCTTTTGGTTTTAGACTACTAATGTAAATTTTTTTTTAAAAAAAAATAGATTCAAGTCAAATAGGGGACACGTTTTGATTTAAAATGGAAGCATTATTGCCATATCCGTCCAAATTAATTACATGCCACTCTCTTGTTTTGTTTTTTATTTGCCAACAAACGATAATATTTTATAAATATCAAATACTTGATTTTGCAAGGATTAATTACAAAACGGGAATACTACCGGTCCGTCCAAATTAATTACACGCCATTCTCTTGTTTTGTCATATCCCACTACTTTCGAAATCCTATGGTATTTGTTAATAAGCATTTATTCCTGCAATTTCTTGTCATAATCTCCGCTTTCCTAAGAGCGTCAACTCCGACCACAAACCTTTTGGGTTTTTTTAAAAAAAAAAAAAAATTCCAAATAGACCTTTTTTCAGCAAATAGACAAACCCTTTACATGTTTGGTGGCAGAGTTGTGGAAAAAACCCTTTACATGTTTACATTCTTAATTACTAGTATTTTAGTACTTATATGTGAAATAAGTTCTCAAAACTTTTATTCTAGATGCCAAATGTACCCTTGGTAACTCTAATTAATCAATCTGATATTACTGAATGACAAAAATATCTATTTTGTCATTCTAGAAGATAGGGATTCTGGTTCTTCCCAATCTATTTCTCTATCTATTCCGTCTTCTCGCCTAGCCAATTCCCAATGTTGCATTGCAATATTGCACATGGGATCATGGGCTATAAATAACTTATGCTAATAAATTTCACTTCTGCTAATAATCTTTTTTAGCAGCGAAGTGGAACTTGTATTCATTTCCAGCTAGTGTAATTAATTGCAAAATTAAAAGATGAGAATTATGCAGGCAACCAAGAACCAATGCTGACGACAAGATTTAGCAACATATGGGCAATCAAGAACGAATGGTTGGCTTTTTTTTTTTCCTTTATTAATGTAAGGGTTAGAAAATGTTTAAGTTCCACCGTGTTAAAAACCAGAATATGATGAGGTGATCTCTAATCAACTTTCTTCTTTGAAATTAAGGAAGCTGGATTCTAATAGATAAGATTTGAACCCTTATATTTTTTGGCAAATTCCTCTGTATTTGAGTATGACACCATTTGACCAAAAGAAAAACATAATAATAAGAGTAATAAAATAAAGCCTCATTTAGCCGGAAAAGCATTGCAATTTGAGGGTCATTTATAGATTTCTCGGTTTCTTTATGCGTTTCATTCATAATTTTCTATTCTTTTCCAATTTTGGCTGCTCTCCTGTACCCTTGATAGAATAATTCAGAAACCTGAACTGACCTCATGAGTCACGAGGTCTTCCTTTTTTTTTTTTTTTTTGCCCCTTTAAGGTCTCCTTTTGAGTTTTGAATACTTGCAGTACCATATAAATAACAAATTGGTGTATAATACTTTATCCTACTCAAAAATTTTTGGAGATTCCTATTTAAAACCAGAGTATTGCTATAAAAAAAAATGACAGGAAAATCATGATATATATCTAAATGACTTATTATTTAGGGAGACGGTGTCATAAAAAGCAGGGATGGTGAAAGAAAGAAAAATCAGGTACTAATTGAAGAAAGCGAAACACAAGATTATAACACATATGCCGTGATATATCTTGTTTAGCATTGTAGATCATTATTGTTAGTATTAATGTATGTGATTCGAGTTTTACCCTCATATAACCGTAGGTAAATGATTAGAGGTTTGGTGATTTAACCAGATCACTTTTTCTACATAAATAAACAAATGCTCATTCCAATCATGTGCGTGCGTTCACACTAACAATCATATTGCAAACGACTGAATGAGACTGGCAGAGAACAGCATTTTGCTATCGCTACTGGAATGAGCTGGCTCCAACTCATTATTGTCATCTTTGCATTATTTTGAAGCCTGAAACCCCACAACTGCATCAGCAGAGTCTTGCCCAACTCCACCACTTGCAGATTCCCATCTATAAAATATTGCACTAATTGGCTTCCTCGCAAGTTCAGGGCATCTTGTGATTAATTCACTGATCTCATTCATTTTGGTTTCTAGCTCTTCTGTCCTAAAGGAAACCAGCTCCTGTCCTAAAGGACACTTTCAAGTACCTACCATTAACTTTTATTGATCAACATGGTGTACATGGTTAATGACAAATATGTATATCTATACTATAGTTACCTTCAACACGGTGCACATTGATGCCAGCTTTTCTACCTACTACCATTGACTTTTATTGGTCAACATGGTGTACCTTGTTAATTACATAGATTCATCAATATACGTATCTATATATTTGCTAAAAGAGTGAGTTTGTATTGATGGTTGAGCGTTCAAGTTTTTTCTTTTTCAAGATTACCGTCTTATTAAATAATTAGGATTACGTCATGTCCCTAACTTTGAATGCATTTTCTAATATCATTGAGAGCATTCACGTATTGTCATAATTAAGGTCTCATATTCAAAAAAGAATTTTTGTTGCATCAATTTTTTTTTGAATTATGAAATAGAATTATGTAATTTCTGACAATACAATTAGTTTTGGAATGAAACACATTAGTATAATTTCATTCTCAATTTTCTCACATGGCTTTAAAAATTCATCTATTGTAAAATATATATATATATATATATATATAACAAATATTGACAGAATTTTATATATCGATAGTGTCTCTCTATCTCTCTGTCTCCTTTCTTATGTTGTTTCTAGGAAGCCGTTTGTAACTTTATTTCTTCTTTTATTTCACGTACAGTAGCTCGAATACTGCACCTTATCACATTTGAATCCAAATTATGACTGTACAATAGTTAATTATGGCTTTGAACTAGGATTGGAAAAAAAAAATTGAACTACTACTACTTTTTTAGCCTATGACTCTTTAAACTCCGGAAAAACCAATCCAACTATATGTTTCAAATTTCTCTTTTTCGTATCCCTACATAAAAATCTTATGATTTCCTAGTGAGCAAAGATCAACTATAATAGTTTGGGCTTAATTTCCCACAAAGAAAAAAAGAAGGAAAATAGAAACACAAAATTATGATTTTACTTTGTCGAGTGCATCAATTTTTTTTTTTTTTTACATTTCAAAGAACTAAAAGACTGATTAGACATGATAAGATGGTGGTGATGGGATTTGGCTCAGTAGTTAAATGTTACCTCAATTATGCTGAGCATTTAATTTTATCCATCTCTAATAGTTTTGATAGGGTGTTAATTGTTGGTATTTTAATTATTAATTTTCCCTTCTATCCCTGACAAATATTGTGTTAATTGCTGATATTTACTCATATTTGGTATCGGGACTTAATTTCAGGAATGAAGCAGAAAACTACCAAAAAGGAGGGACTTTATGGAGAATATGGAGACTTCTAAGGGCTTCAATCCTTAGGCCTTGGATTGGTGGGGACCACAAAGCTATAAGTCATTTTGGGCTCTTAAAAGAAAGCAACGTAGAGAGACTTGGAAGAAGGAGTAATTTTGGAGACTTTGTCCACATGTGTGGGGACCACCGGAGATAGCTTTTAGTCATCTTACTTTTGGCTTTTTAAGGAGAGGACGTACAGAAGCAAGGGGGGACCTCTAGTTTAGCTTTTTAGTTTAGTTCTAGTTTCCTTTCTCTGGACTGGCCTCTGACACACGCCAGGTGTTCGACAATATTCCCCAACGGGAAAAACATCTTTTATTCCTTGCTTTCTAGTAAAAACGCAATGCCTTTGCAATCCAGTACTTTTGGCTGCAATTCAACTATGAGGAGTGGCTAATTTCTTCATCTAGTCAGAGGTTAAATCGAAGCTTTGGTTCGACAAAACTGTGAGATCGAATTGATTTCCCTACGTTCTTTAATTTGCAAGTGTTTATATATTTCCTGTTCACTTATGCATATGATTATTTCTTGCAATTAAATACTTGATCACTGTTTAATTGTGTGAGTAATTAACAGCCATCTAAGAGTGCTCAATCCGTAATTGTTGGGTAATTTTAGTGCATGTGGCAAGTGATATGATTCAATTGTAGTAGAAACTTTTGAGTCGTTGTTGCGGAAATATATGATATAGCCTAAATAAACCGAGCGTGTGTGTTTGTTGGTTATAATTGGTGGCCAGTCTAATGATTAATGCTGTCAATAGGTTAAATCCTAAGAGCGTGTTTAGGACTGCTTAATTGGCTAGGGCAATAACTACAGAGCTTGTTGTGGTTATCGAATCAGTAAGGTTAGGCAGGTTGTCAGAGCTTGTTGACAACCATAACCAGTTTATTTGTAAATGAAAGATTTTATCTCTGCATCTGTGATCAGTGATTCGAACCATAAGTGGAGATTATACCTTTGACTAGAGATTTTCCTTCCGTCAATTTACTTTATATTTTTAATTTGAGCAATTAAATTAGACAGTTCCATATCAACTTCCCCCATTTTTATTTAATGTTACATTCATTCAAAATAAATTCCCAAGTCCCTGTGGATTCGACCCTGCTCGCTGCTATATTCGAATTTTGTCTTTCACGTAATTAATACACTTTGGTATATCGGATCAAGCAAACTCTGGCACCAGGGTGAAGCTAGTAACCCATTGCACAGCCTAAGTCCCTGCTCCAGTACCATAGTGGACTTAATTCGTGACTTAAGAGTAGGAATTTTATTTTTGCTGGTTTGACACCCAACAAATTTTGGCGCCGTTGCCGGGGACTTGGTGTCAAAATAAATTTATTTTCTTTGAATTATATTTTCTTTGTTTATTTTTTATTTTTATTTTTATTGTTACTGGTTTATGCCTAGATCTTCTCGTACAGGTGAACTGCAATATAATCCTGAGATAGAGAAAACTGCTCGTGCATTGAGAAAAGCAACAAGAGAACGAGCAGAGGCATCCTCCTCATCTACTGGACATAATTCAGTAGTAGATTTTGTGGATTCATTTAGTGAGACGGAAGAGATAGATAGCACCATGGCTAATGAACGGACATTGAGAGAATTGGCTGCACCAGATTTAAATCAACAGCCTCTATGCATTACTTATCCTACATTAGAGGTTGCATTTGAGTTAAAATCTGGACTAATCCATTTACTTCCTTCTTTTCATGGCTTACCAGGTGAAGATCCCCACAAGCATCTCAAAGAATTCCATGTGGTTTGCTCGACAATGAAACCTCAGGGAGTCACAGAGGAGCAAATTAAATTAAGAGCCTTTCCATTTTCCTTAGCCGATAAAGCTAAGGATTGGCTCTATTATCTGCCCTCTGGGTCAATATCCACATGGACAGACATGAAGAAGCATTTTCTAGAAAAATTCTTTCCTGCATCCCGAGCTGCAAGCATTAGGAAAGACATCTGTGGAATTCGACAATTCAATGGAGAGACTCTACATGAATATTGGGAAAGATTCAAGCAACTATGTGCTAGTTGTCCTCATCATCAAATTCCTGACCAACTCCTCATCCAGTATTTTTATGAGGGTCTGTCCCAAACTGACAGAAGAATTATTGATGCTGCCAGTGGGGGCTCCTTAGTGAATAAAACACCCACGGAGGCAAGAAATTTGATATCGAGTATGGCTGCAAATGCTCAACAATTTGGAGACAGGCAGGATAACACGACTCGTAGAGTCAATGAGGTAAGTAATTCTACAATAGAGCAAAGATTAGATTGTCTAACTTCTTTGGTTGAAAAGTTAGCTATAGGACAAATGCAGCAATTGAAAACATGTGGAATCTGCTATGGTTCGAGTCATCCAACAGATATGTGCCCCACACTCCAAGATGATTCGACTGAGCAGGCTAATGCAGTTGGATTTCCAGGACCACCTCAGAGACGGTATGATCCCTATGCAAACACCTATAATCCAGGATGGAGGGATCATCCTAATTTTAATTATGCAGTAAGGCCACCAGGATTTTCACATCAGTCACAATATCAACCTAGACCTCAACTTTCACAGCAACAACCTGCTCCTAAATCAGGTATGTCACTTGAGGATATTGTGAAATCTTTGGCTACTAACACTCAACAATTTCAACAGGAGACGAAAACTAGCATTCATAATTTGGAGAATCAAATGAGCCAGTTAGCTTCCACAGTCAATAGATTGGAATCCCAATTATCTGGAAAGCTACCTTCGCAGACAATTGTCAACCCCAAGCAAAATGCTAGTGCCATCACATTAAGAAGTGGCAAAGAGTTGCCTGAGCCGAGCAAGAAAATTTCTGAACAAGCAATCGAGGAAGAGCTCGAAAAAGAGGGGAATGTGTCTCAACCTAGAGCCTTGGAACAACCAGATTTTGGAGAAAAATCAACACAAGTGGTTACACCTCCGCCTCCATTTCCTAGTCGACTGGCAAAGTCCAAAAAGCAAGAGCACGAACAGGAGATTTTGGACACTTTTCGAAAAGTTGAGGTAAATATCCCTCTTTTAGATGCAATTAAGCAAATTCCTAGATATGCTAAATTTTTGAAGGAATTATGCACTGGTAAGAAAAAGTTGAAAGGAAACGAGAAAGTGCATATGGGAGAAAATGTTTCGGCAGTTTTGCAGAAAAAATTGCCTCCTAAATGCAAGGACCCAGGTATGTTTACTGTCCCTTGCAAAATAGGTAATATTAAAATTGAAAAAGCTATGTTGGATTTGGGTGCTTCGATAAATGTTATGCCTCGTTCTATTTATAATTTGATGAACATTAGGCCTTTAAAAGAGACGGGCGTAATAATTCAACTGGCTGATCGATCAAATGCCTATCCTGATGGAGTTTTGGAGGATATTTTAGTGCAAATTGATAATTTGATTTTTCCTGCAGATTTTTATGTGCTTGATATGGAGGATGATAATTCTAATTCATCTCCAATACTGTTAGGGAGACCATTTTTGAAAACTGCTAGAACAAAAATTGATGTTTTCACTGGCACATTGACTATGGAATTTGATGGTGATGTTATTAAATTTAATATTTATGATGCCATGAAATATCCTGGTGAATCTCATTCAATTTTTGTTATAGATGTAATTGATTCTTTGGCGCAGCAAAATTTTGAATTTAATAATGACGATGCGTTGAAGGTTGCTATTTCTACTGGTCTCTGTCAGGAAAATTTGCAAAAGATAAAAGGGAAGTTTGTTTTTCCTTTTGAATTGCAGGAAGTTATTTTTGAATTGAATTCTCTTTGCCCAGAATTTTCCAATGTGTCTTACTTGGAATTACCTCTGTCTCATTCACAGCTTTTGCCATCTATTGTGCAAGCCCCGAAGGTGGAATTAAAGCAGTTACCGGATAATTTAAAGTATGCATTCTTGGGAGATGGAGATACACTCCCAGTAATAATTTCCAGTAAATTGACTGCTTTAGAGGAAGAAAAACTAATTCGGGTGTTGAAGGACCACAAGGAGGCAATAGGATGGACAGTGGCTGACATAAAAGGATTAAGTCCAGCCACTTGCATGCATCGCATCTTGTTAGAAGATGGTGCTAAGCCTTCGAGAGAGGCTCAACGGAGATTGAACCCACCAATGATGGAGGTAGTGAAGAAAGAAGTTTTAAAACTTCTTGACACAGGTATAATCTATCCCATTTCGGATAGTAAGTGGGTAAGTCCTGTTCAAGTAGTTCCTAAAAAGACAGGAATTACTGTTATTGAAAATCCTAAAGGTGAGTTAGTGCCCACTCGAGTTCAAAATGGGTGGAGAGTTTGTACCGATTTTAGAAAATTAAATGCATTAACTCGTAAAGATCATTTTCCATTGCCTTTTATTGATCAGATGTTGGAAAGGTTGGCAGGAAAATCTCATTATTGCTGTCTTGATGGTTTTTCAGGTTTTCTACAAATTCCAGTGGCGCCTGAAGATCAAGAGAAAACCACATTTACTTGCCCTTTTGGTACATTTGCCTATAGACGAATGCCTTTTGGTCTTTGTAATGCGCCTGCTACATTCCAAAGGTGTATGGTTAGTATATTTTCTGATTATGTGGAGAATATCATAGAAGTGTTTATGGATGATTTTACTGTCTATGGTAATTCTTTTGATGAATGTTTAACTAACCTCACAAAAATTCTTAAAAGGTGCATTGAGACTAATCTTGTTTTAAATTATGAGAAATGCCATTTTATGGTGGACCAAGGCATAATTTTAGGCCATGTGGTATCTGCAAAAGGAATTGAGGTAGATAAGGCTAAGGTAGAAATTATCAAATGTTTACCTTACCCTGCAAGTGTGCGGGAAGTTCGCTCTTTTCTTGGCCATGCAGGTTTTTATAGGCGTTTCATCAAAGATTTTTCAAAGATATCCCATCCTCTATGCAAATTACTTCAAAAGGATGTGGTATTTCATTTTGATGATAATTGCAAGAGTGCATTTGACACGCTCAAGGGATCATTGACTTCAGCACCAGTGGTTCGACCACCAAACTGGAGTCTTCCTTTCGAGATAATGTGTGATGCCAGCAATTTTGCTGTTGGTGCAGTACTTGGCCAGAAGGAGGGCAGAGCTTCTTATGTCATTTATTATACCTCGAGGACCTTGGATGGTGCCCAGTGCAATTATTCGACTACGGAAAAGGAGCTTTTAGCTATTGTTTTTGCTTTAGAAAAATTCCGTTCTTATTTACTTGGCACTAAAGTCATTATTTATTCTGACCATGCAGCTTTGAAATATTTGCTCAACAAGAAAGAGGCCAAACCACGACTTATAAGGTGGATTCTCCTACTCCAAGAATTTAATTTGGAAATTAAAGACAAAAGGGGTGCCGAAAATATGGTTGCTGATCATCTCAGTCGTTTGATCAATAGTGAAGGACCTGCTCCCTTGAAGGATAATTTTCCAGATGAGCATCTTTTTGTAGTTCAAAAGACAACTCCCTGGTATGCTGATTTAGTGAATTATCTGGTTACTAGAACGCTACCTAATGATTTGTCTAGAGCTCAAAAGGAAAAAATTAAAAGTGATGTTAAATATTATGTGTGGGACGAACCATACTTGTGGAAATATTGTTCTGATCAAATTATTCGCAGGTGTGTGTCTACAGAAGAGGTTCCATCAATTTTATCTTTCTGTCACTCATATGCGTGTGGTGGACATTTTGGCCCTAAGCGAACTGCAAGAAAGGTTTTAGAGTGTGGTTTATTTTGGCCAACTTTGTTTAGTGATGCATACTTATTTTGTAAATCATGTGCAAATTGTCAAAAGACAGGTAATTTAAGCCATAGAGATCAAATGCCTCTTACTCCTATACTGGTTTGTGAAATTTTCGATATATGGGGTATAGATTTTATGGGTCCATTTCCTTCCTCTTTTGGTAATATGTATATATTACTTGCAGTTGATTATGTCTCAAAGTGGATAGAGGCTAAGGCAACTAGGACTGACAATGCTAAGGTTGTAGTTGATTTTATTAAATCTCATATTTTTGTCAGGTATGGCACGCCAAGAGCAATTATCAGTGACCGAGGGACACACTTCTGCAATCGAGTAATGGAAGCATTGTTGAAGAAATATGGCGTCACTCACCGGGTTTCTACGTCCTATCATCCGCAGACTAGTGGTCAAGCAGAAATCTCCAATAAAGAAATCAAGTCGATACTTGAAAAGACGGTGAATCCCAATAGAAAGGATTGGAGTTTGCGCTTAGATGATGCACTTTGGGCTTACCGTACAGCTTTTAAGACCCCCATAGGTATGTCTCCTTACCGATTAATTTTTGGCAAACCTTGTCATCTACCTGTGGAATTGGAACATAGGGCATATTGGGCAGTTAAAAATTATAATATGCGGATGGATGAATCTGGAGAACACAGGAAGTTGCAATTGCAAGAGTTGGAGGAAATCCGAAATGATGCATATGAGAGTTCTTGCATTTATAAGGAGAAGACAAAAGCATTTCATGATAAAGCAATTTCAAGGAAAATTTTTTGTATTGGTCAAAAAGTACTTCTTTTTCACTCTAGACTTAAACTTTTTCCTGGTAAATTGCGTTCTCGTTGGATTGGACCTTTTATTGTGACTAATGTGTTTCCTCATGGTGCAGTAGAAATTCAAAGTCTTCACACTGACAAGATTTTTAAATGGTCATCGTCTCAAACCTTTTTATGAAGGATTTCAAGTTAATAATGTTGAGGAGGTGACCCTTGCAGTGCCTGAACTCTCTGATTGAAGCATTATTTTGTCTAGCCAAAGACTTTAAAGAAAGGCGCTTTTGGGAGGCAACCCAATTGTTCATTTTAATTGTTTGTTCAATTCCGTGTGGTAGTTTAGAGGTGTTCTCCTTGAATTCGACTAATTTTGGGTTTCAGTTTTCGTTTTTGCCGATTTATAGGTGCCCTTCAGTTTTGACGTGCCCGCGTGATGACGTGCAGGAAGCTCACAATGAGAATCGTCCGAAAGCCACAGTGAAACGCGACTAGAAAACGCGAGTTGAAGGCGCGTTTTCAATCGCGTTTTCACTCCTGCGAGATTTGTGCACAAAACGCGACTTATAAAACGCGAGTTGAAGGCGCGTTTTCAATCGCGTTTTCACTCCTGCGAGATTTGTGCACAAAACGCGACTTATAAAACGCGAGTTGAAGGCGCGTTTTCAATCGCGTTTTCATTCCTGCAAGATTTGTGAAGGAAACGCGACTTATAAAACGCGAGTTGAAGGCGCGTTTTCAATCGCGTTTTATGTGTCCCAACAAAGGCTTCAGAAACGCGATTTCAGCTCATTTCTTCCTCTCTTCTTAGTTTTCCAGGTTCAGACTTTGGAGGCTCGCATGGTCAACGTCGATGCCAATGTCGCCGGCATGGCACATGATTTGGCGCAGTCTCTGTTTCTTACAGGCTTTGCACCTCCGTTTCCACCTCGCCCTTCACTATGCCCCGATTTCAGGGAAGTGTGGTTGCTTTCCCTCTCACTTTTGCTTCACTTTTGCTTTTTATTTGTCACATTGAGGACAATGTAGGATTTAGGTGTGGGGGGAGCAGTTATGGTGCTAGTGTCTTTCATTCATTTTCTTTTTCTTCTTTTTAGTGATTAGCTCGTATGTGATGCCAAGTTTGATGTTGGATTGTTGCCTTTATTTCTGCTATTGCCAAGTTTTAATAATAAAAGGGTACCAAGTTAATGTGGTTGAATCCAAAAACATCTCTTTGGTGAATATCAATGATTGTTTTACTCTTATAATTTTTGGTTAACTTTCCTAGGCATAGGGAATGATTATTGGCATTTTCGTGTGAATTGGTCCGGTTATTAACTTTAGTTCTCCATGTTTGAAAATGAGGCTAGCTGATGCAAGTTTTCTTTTGGTTTTTGTGTTATATTGAGTTTTTGTGATTTTTAACTATGAATAAACTTGACTGTACTCCGCTATTAGTTACTACTGAGTAACCGGGGATCTGCACCTAAAAGTGTTGATTCTCGCGTCAAAAGGTAGTAACTTCTATGAGTACGTGGTCACGTGGCGATAGAAGCTGAGTAACCGGGCTCCTTCATCTGGCCAATGTTGGAGTTCGCGTCAAAAGGCTCAAATGGCTAGCGACTAAGTCTTTTGTTACTATTGAAAGAAAAAAAAAAGGAGAGAAAAGTAGAAAAAATGTGAAAAAAAGTTGAAGGTTGTGTTAGTGTGTAATAAAAGTCAGCTTGCCGAATTATGGATTTAATGTTGAGATTTTGGTTAATAGTTGGACCATTTGCTGATAACTGTTGTGTGTCATTCCTTTTTCTTAGATTAGTTAACCTGGAATTAGAGGCATTTGTGGTTTAGAAGCTAACCGGAGTGATGTTTCTTGGACTTGACCATTGATGCTTGAATATTATTTTTCTTGGTATCTTGGCAATTTGTTGGATAGAGCAATAGCCACTATCAAATATTGGTGTTTGTTTCTTGTTCTCATGCTTGAGGACAAGCATGGTTTAGGTGTGGGGGGAATTGATAGGGTGTTAATTGTTGGTATTTTAATTATTAATTTTCCCTTCTATCCCTGACAAATATTGTGTTAATTGCTGATATTTACTCATATTTGGTATCGGGACTTAATTTCAGGAATGAAGCAGAAAACTACCAAAAGGAGGGACTTAATGGAGAATATGGAGACTTCTAGGGCTTTCAATGCCTTAGGCCTTGGATTGGTGGGGAGCGCACATAAGCTAATAGAGTCATTTGGGCCTCTTAAAGAAGAGCTAACGTAGAGAAGGAACTTGAAGAGAGGAGTAATGTTTGGAGACCTGTTGGTCCACATGTGGTGTGGGGACGGCTACCGGAGATAAGCTTTTAGTCTATCTTATTTTGGGCTTTTTTAAGGAGAGGACCCGTTGACAGAAGGCAAGGGGGGAGCCTGCTAGGTTTTAGCTTTTTAGTTTAGTGTCTAAGTTTCCTTTCTCTGGACTGGGCCTCTGACACACGCCAGGTGTTCGACAGCTATTCGCGCCCAACGGGAAAACACATCTTTTATTCGCTTGCTTTTCTAGTTAAAAACGCAATGCCTTTGCAATCCAGTACTTTTGGGCTGGCAGATTTCAAGCTATGAGGAGTGGCGTAATTTCTTGCATCTAGTCAGAGGTTTGAAGATCGGAAGCTTGGTTGGCGAGGCAAAAGCTGTGAGATGGCGAATTGATTTCGCCTACGTTCTTGCGTTCAGATTTGGCAAAGTATTTAATATATTGCCTGTTCACTTATGCATATGATTTATTTTCTTGCCAATTAAATACTTGAGATGCACTGTTAATTTGTGTGAGTACTTGAACAGCCATCTAAGAGTGCTCAATCCGTAATTGTTGGGTAATTTTAGTGCATGTGGCAAGTGATATGATTCAATTGTAGTAGAAACTTTTGAGTCGTTGTTGCGGAAATATATGATATAGCCTAAATAAACCGAGCGAGTGTGTTTGTTGGTTATAATTGGTGGCCAGTCTAATAATTAATGCTGTCAATAGGTTAAATCCTAAGAGCGTGTTTAGGACTGCTTAATTGGCTAGGGCAATAACTACAGAGCTTGTTGTGGTTATCGAATCAGTAAGGTTAGGCAGGTTGTCAGAGCTTGTTGACAACCATAACCAGTTTATTTGTAAATGAAAGATTTTATCTCTGCATCTGTGATCAGTGATTCGAACCATAAGTGGAGATTATACCTTTGACTAGAGATTTTCCTTCCGTCAATTTACTTTATATTTTTAATTTGAGCAATTAAATTAGACAGTTCCATATCAACTTCCCCCATTTTTATTTAATGTTACATTCATTCAAAATAAATTCCCAAGTCCCTGTGGATTCGACCCTGCTCGCTGCTATATTCGAATTTTGTCTTTCACGTAATTAATACACTTTGGTATATCGGATCAAGCAAACTCTGGCACCAGGGTGAAGCTAGTAACCCATTGCACAGCCTAAGTCCCTGCTCCAGTACCATAGTGGACTTAATTCGTGACTTAAGAGTAGGAATTTTATTTTTGCTGGTTTGACACCCAACATGTATTGCTAGGAGCATACAGTGCAATGCAAAAAGGAATTTTTGTCAGTTGCTCAGCAGGAAATGATGGCCCATTTGAAAGTTCTTTATCCAATGAAGCCCCCTGGGTCATGACTGTTGGTGCAAGCACCATTGACAGAAACATAAGGGCAACTGCCGTGCTTGGTAACAAGCAGGAATTTCATGGCGAGTCACTATATCAACCCAAGGATTTTCCTCCCGCATTGCATCCTTTATTCTACCCTGCAGGCATGAACCAGAGTGATTTGGACTCACGATACTGCAACGCAGCATCACTGAACAAGACTGAAGTGGAGGGAAAGATGGTGGTTTGCCATGTTGGAGGTGATCTTACAGGAATTGAAAAGGGGCAAAACATCAAGGATCTTGATGGTGTTGGAATGATACTTATTAACCCAGAAGAGGATGGTTACACCACTTTCGCCGATGCTCATGTCCTTCCTGCTACCCTTTTAAGTTATGCTGATGGACTCAAGGTCATGGCCTACATAAACTCAACGAAATCACCTGTTGCAGCGATCTCTTTCAAAGGAACCGTCATTGGACACAATCATGCTCCAATGGTCGCTTCTTTTTCTTCTAGAGGTCCAAGCCGAGCAAGCCCGGGTATTCTGAAGCCTGATATAATTGGCCCTGGCGTAAACATTCTCGCCGGTTGGAATGAATCCATCGAAAACAACACGAAATCAAAACTGAACTTCAATGTGATCTCGGGCACTTCAATGTCTTGCCCTCATTTGAGTGGTGTTGCTGCACTTCTGAAAAGTGCTCATCCTAAATGGTCTCCAGCAGCCATTAAGTCTGCGATAATGACCACAGCTGATCTTGTGAATCTTGCGAAGAACCCCATTGAGGACGAAAGGCATCTTCCAGCAAGTATTTTTGCAGTTGGTTCAGGCCACGTTAATCCGTCTAGAGCAAACAACCCAGGGCTAATATATGACATTAAACCGACAGACTACGTGCCATATTTGTGCGGTTTGATGAATTACACAGACAAGGAGGTCGGTTTATTAACACAAAGCAAGGTGGACTGCGCAAAAGAATCAAGCATACCGGAAGCGCAGTTAAACTACCCTTCATTTTCAATCATTTTTGGATCACCTGTTCAGAGGTATACAAGAACAGTTACTAATGTAGGTGAGGCTAAATCTACGTACAACGTTAAGGTTGTTGCACCCAAAGGTGTTAAAGTGGCAGTGGTACCTCATACTCTCAATTTCTCGAAGGTAAATCAGAAGTTGATATATGAAGTTATCTTTACTCGATTGGAAGCGGCCGCTGAGGGGATTGTGTCTCAAGGGTCTCTTTACTGGCATTCTGCAAAGTACTCAGTCCGGAGCCCAATTATTGCAATTGTTAATGGGAATTAATAGGGATAACACCAAGTAATAATTGTATTACTTGCTTTTGATTTTTTTTCCTTTTTCTAGTATATTCTCATTGCTACGCATATGCTGTCCTTGTTGGTGAATTTTGCTGTTTAAGAATCAAAATATGTTGGTGACAATCTTATAGTGTTACACCAATCTCTTCAGATGTTTCCTCTGGTTGTATTACTTGTGCTTTTGCGGAATTACTCGAGTATCATCCAAACCAAAAGTAGTACAGAATCAGAATGTTGTTTTAATCTAAGGCAGATAGCTGAAGGAAGGGTAGATACCTCCAAGATCTGAACAGTTATAATTCCAACCCTTAAAGATTTAGTAAAAATTTTACAAAAAATCCTACGTGATAACCTTGATTTAATTTAAACAG
>NC_040042.1:2302305-2356365 GCF_003713205.1 Coffea eugenioides
ATTGACTAAATTGGCACGAGATTAATAAATCACATTGAACATCGGGCCCTTGAGATCCAAATAATAAAATAATCCCATGAAAATACAAGCAGGCAACATGCAAATATTAATAAATTAAGGAGTGCGTGAAAACTAATTAGATCTCACAGATTTTCGGGACTGCGCCGTCGAGTTGACTCTTGACTAGATGGAAGACTTAGCCACGCCGCATAATTAAATCACCACACGAGTTAATAAATTGCGAAGACATTGTTTTTTTACTAGAAAGTAAGGAATAAAGGATGTTTCCTCATTGGGGAATATTGTCAAACACCTGGCGTGCGTCAGAGGCCAGTCAGAGAGAAAAGAAAGAAAACTAAAAACTGAACTAAAAGCTGAAACTAAAGCCGTCTACAAAGGATCTCCTTTTGCTTTTGTACGTCTTCCCTTAAAAAGCCAAAAGAAAGAAGCCTAAAAGCTATTTCCTGTGGTCCCCACACATGTGGACAAAGCTTCCAAATTACTTCTTGGTCCAAGTCTCCCTACGTTGCTTTCTTTGAAAGGCCAAAATGACTAAATGCCTTTCACTAGTTTGTGGTCCCCACCAATTCAAGAGTCCAAGGTCCTTAGAAGTCTCCATTTTCCCATAAAAGTCCCTCATTTTTGGTAATTTTCTGCTTTGTTCCTGAAATTAATCCCAATAAAAATATTAATAATTATAAACAATATTTGGCAAAGAATAAAAGGGGAAATTAACAATAAAATTACTAACAATTAACACCCTATCATTGCCTCATAATTCTTTAATGCTGATTTTTTGTATTAAGTACATTAGAAAAGAATATGAGTTCCACTTTACTACTAAAATTGATTATTAGCAGAGAAGGCAAAAGAGACTGGCGATGCCGAGCCTTAGCACCTAGCTATCACGGGCTCGATGCCTTTCCATATGCATCAGCGCAGAAAGCAATAGTGATAAGTTCAGTAATAGGTGCAATTGTTCAGTCATCTTCTTTTTTGGTAAAGAATGGAAGGGTGGATACAAAGGTGAGAGCAAAAAACCCCCCATTAATACATGACTTTAGTCATTCAATAAGAAGTAGATCTAGAATTACAGGCTAAGTATCCAAATACAGTAGTGTTCAATGCAACTGTTACGATTAGGCATGTCTAAAAGTCTATACATACATATTGTGCTGGTTTTTTATTATGTAACTCTCTCTTTTCTACTGTCAAAATAGAAAATCTAAAATTTGAAAAGATTAAAATAGGAACTAAATAGCTGCAGTGATTTGTTGCCTAATTCCTTAAAATATCACCTCAAAAGGAAATCAGTGTGGTGGTTCTGGCATCCTTATCGTCTTAAAATATGCCTGTCACGCTAACTGTGCACGAAACAGCTTAAGAAAAAAAAAATATATATACATATATAGGCAACAAAAAAAAATTTTATTCTATATATAACAGTACTGATTCCTACAAACAGCTTAAGAAAGAGACAGGGACAATATATATTGACATTATAAAGTTCTGTCAATTAATGTTTGTCATTTTTATACGGCAACATACTAGTGCAAAAGAATTGTCAAAGCCGTGTGAGAAAGCTAAAGATGAAATACGAGGAAAATTCTCATTCGCAACAAAGAAACTGCAGCCAAAAAAAAAAGAAAAAGAAAAAAATAATCAATTACAAGAAACTAAAGCATGAGAGATATGCTGGAAATTGAATAGAAAGGAGACAGACAGCAGCGTGATTTTGAAAGGCGAAGCTACACTACAAAGTCATGGGAATTATTAAGCAGTTGGTGGGGCGTATGCGTTCACTCTTCAGTCTTCCATCAAATAAAGGGGGTGGTTGCCAGCGTACCGCACCATCGTTCAGAAGCTATCGATGTCTAAACTTAAAAACGTTGTGGCCTGGACATTGATTTCATTTCATTGACGAATAAATAAAGGGAAAAATACACAGTTAGTTAGTATAGTAGGCAGGGCAAGTATACCCAGCAAATTGCCTAACCGGGGGGTTTGGGGTCTCTTTCGGTCTTAATAGCAGGGCTCCCTGCTGGGTTTGCTTGAGTGCAGAAGTGTATCCCACATCGAAAGTTTGGGGGGGGGGGGTTTGGGTAGTTTATTAAGGTCCTCAGGAACCACAAGAGTTGCCGGCTTTTGTGGTTTCCTGTGGAGTAACTTTAGTCATCTATCAAAAGTCAATTCTGGCTTTGGAAAAAAAAGTATACCCAGCAAATTGCAATATTTCAGAAGTTAGTATTTACAATTTGAACTCGACCAGTCTGGAAACATCACTGTTATATATTCCGATCAAGGACATATACTATGAATAATTGCAGTCGAAGATCGTTCTTTAACTAAACTGTTAAAGATGGATTCTGGGAAGTGAGTGAGGAGGTCAAACCATAGAAACTCTGCCATTCAATGTTTTAGATCTCTTGTTTAACAGCTTAGAAGCCGCTTTGGTAGTCTTAACTCATCTCCAAAATCTGAAGGCTTTACGTTCTGTCCTCTGAATTCAACCCCGACTACATATAATACCTCCACATGAATCCTATAATTTGTACCTATAATCTAAAAAGCATTTGTCAAAACTCTATATTTGTGCCAAGTTTCACAGGTTGCAAGAGGGTCCACTTCTTTCGTTGTAAAGATGATTGCTTGAGGGTCGAGGGTGTAAACTACTACTAACACATATGTTACCCCAGTCAGACGACAATGACCAGAAATAAGATTCAAAAGCAGCTGAATTTAAAGAAGGCGACAAGTGCACCATTCAAGTCTCCCCTAGAAAACTGCAATAGTCTACTCCAAACAAAATCAGAAGTACACTGAAAAATTTGTTGCACCATTTCAAAATTATATGAACATGTATGTATGATCAGTTGATAAAGAATACCAATATATATATATATATATATATATATATATTATGTGCATCCAATCTATATTCGATTACCTCCCTGAATGTTGAACTCTCTCTCTCTCTCTCTCTCTCTCTGTCTGGACATCTAAATGCTCTTCCAAAACTCTTATACTTACAAGTAAACAAGACCTGCGCAGCTATACGTTAAAGCTTTACACAAACGTAAACATATATGCACGACTAATCTTGAGAAAGACTGCAAACGAACAGCCAAGCACTTCTTACTCATCAAAAAGCCCTCCTACAATGCATCAAGACACAGACTTATATGCCCAAAAAGTATCCGGGTCAGGACTGAAGAGAGAAAAATCTTGGATTTCTAGGTTTGCTATATGCCAATCTACAAATCGAGCCTGAACAACCTTGAATATCAGCAAGATAGTAGGCAAAAACCACCATTTGTCGTCCCCCATGACATAATGAGATTCAAAAGTTAATTAGACCCTTCAAAAATTAGTTACAAGAGTAAAGTTTTTTGGCTGTACGTTTAGTTCAATTACCTAATCAATGGTGCATTCATTCCATTTTCTACTATACATAAAAACACATAAAGGTTATATGACTATTATGAAACTTTAGAGGTGTTATGTGGCATTGAAGAAACTTATAGTGGGATTACATGAATTTATCCTCTTTTTTTTTTTACTTGAATTGTAGGTATATAGATTATTTTAATGCTTTTTCGATTAAATGATATTGAACTTTTTTTTTTGGAGTGGTCAAATGATGTTGTAATCAATAGAGAGAAATTTAAGAAGGAATATGAGGGTCCAAAAGGAAGTTAATTAGCTATCCTCTTTTCATATTTTTTTTTTTTGAAACTCAATAGAACTTAAAATTTGCTAGCACTATACGTTAATCAAACAAATTGCAAAGCCAAGTTGTTATGGACTGTGGGAATGGTGAGAGAAGAAAGGGAGAAGCAGGCCTGGAAAAAATGAGCCAAGTTGTGCAAAGAGTGGGCGGGGAACATTAACATTACTTTTTGTACGTTTTCTCTTTGAGGTAATTTTTGGTAATAACTTTGTCCAGTGCTGAGGGAAACCCCCGTCGATTTTGCATTTCTAGTTCGACACATGAGGGCCTCTTCATGTCTGAAGATCAAATAGTTTGGATTTGCTGATGGTTCTGCGGCTATCTGAAGATCAAATAGTACAGTTTTGTTGAAAGAACGAGGAGATTGATGTGAGCATCTGTCTATTTAATTAGTCGAGATTGTCATCCACTAGGTTGCTAACTTTGGATGTTTTTAAGTAAAATTGCTAACTTTGGATGTTTTTAACTTTGGATGTTTGGATTGTAAGTTATTTGGGATTATTTGGGATATTTTTACTGTAGCACTTTTTGTAATGTAATGTATGTGAGATAAAAAGATATTGGGAAGATAAAAAGGTGTATTGGAAATTGTAAAGATGATGTAAGCAAATAAAATTGGGGAAATAATGGTCAATCCAAACAAACCTATCTAACGAAACATGGAGGGAATTTTAGAGCAACTTCAGAAACAATCCATTCTAACGAAATCTTTGACCAAATTCTCGATATAAACATGTGTGTTAAAATGGAGATGAGGCAAGACTTCGACGCAATGAGAATCTACTTTAGAAAAAGAACCACCATACCATTTATATATATTTTTTAATATCCAGTGAAACTTAATAGGACAAATTACCTTTTACTCTCCTGTGATTTGATATTTTACTACATATTCTAATAAAAACCTATATAGAACCTCATCATGATTTGGATTAATATGTCACCATCAGCTTTCCCGTTAAAACTAACAGTCAATAATAAAAAAATCAAACTAATAAATTGACAAATTCACTCTTTCATTATTCTTTTCTTTTTTTTTCTTTGCTCTCTCTCTCTCTCTCTCTCTCTCTCTCTCTCTCTCTCTCTCTCTCTCTCTCGGGAAGAGAAGAGATGATTTTGAAAACCTGTGTTTTGGCTTACAAAATCTTAACTTTCTCCAAATACAAAAGAGATGGAAGGAAAATAAAAATAAATAAATAAGAAACAAAAAGGATGGAAGGGAAATATAAAACAAATAAATGAGAAACAAAACATACCAAATCTTTTTTGACTAGAAATATCAATATAGGCTTTTAGACCAAATCTTTAATAGCATTTTTTTGTTTCTTATTTATTTATTTTTATTTCAATTTCTTCTTTTTTATGTTTGGAGGGGAAAAAAAGAAGTAATGGAAGGGTAAATTTGTCAATTTGATTTTGATCTTTTACTATTGACCATTATTTTTAATGGAAAAAACTAATATTGAAATTTTAATCCAAATCATAAGGGAGTTATATATAGAATTTTTAACCATAATGGGATTATGTGGTAAAGTACCAAATCACAGGAGTAAAGTATAATTTACCCAACTTAATATAAGCTAGCCCTTACATTGGTAAAGCAAATGGGTCCGTGGTTGCTCTTGATTGCCAACATACATATACGTAGATCATCTGCATTTTTGTGCCTAATTGCCAGCGTAAACCACATCTTTTGATTTTCCAATAAATACTGCTAAAAAAAAAGTAACGAGTCCTTCTATACTACTAGCAGATTATTGATTGTTCACCCAGATTCGTCAAGTTTGGAAAAAAAATCTTTAGAATGAATTGAATCGAATTCAAATTTTGTGTTTTTTGATAATTCCTAAAAGAAAACGAAATGCAGATTTTAAGTGTAAAAATATTTTAAGAAACAATGATACACATTGTAAGTTTATTAGCACAATCAAGGCACAAAAAGATAAAGAGTAACAGTATACAGTACATTAACAACATCAAGCAATATACACAATACTTTGTTATCGTTTGAAAAAAAAAAAAAAGCAATATACACAATACATACAATAAATAAGAAGGTAAGACACAAAAGATGATGAACAAAAGAAGGGGAAAAAAGTTACTAATAAAAAATAAAAACAAAAGAAGAGAAAGCAGTGTTGTCCACAAACTAGAGAAAGGGGAGCCACGGCGGCTGCTGCTGCTGCCGCTAGGAATGATTATGTTATCTTCTTCTTCGCCCACAGGCTGCGGTGCCTCCATTTCCTATCATCTGTATAGTAACCAATGAGAATTTCAGGAATGTGTGCGATTCCTGTGTAATCTTCAGTTTCCTCCTTCTGATTCTCTAACACCTTCTCTCTCAATTGAGAACTCGTCTCATACAGAGACAGCCGTTGAAGATTACTCAAGTGTTGAATACCCAAAGGTAACTCCTCTAGTAATGGAAGTTGTTGCAGAAATAGTTTTTGGAGACGAGGCAATGCACCCTCCTCCACTCTCATCCATCTCAACGCTTCCATTCTCTTTAAGTGCAACCTCTTCAGCATTAGGAACCCTCCGGCCTTGAAACACAGCCCTTCTCCCTGGTAAGATCCACACAAATTAATACTAACCAAATTGGGCAAATGTTGGAGGGATTCAAGCGGATCCTCCTCGCCCCTTAACCTGCTCCAATCCAAATCTATTCTCACCAAGCCGTGAAGATGAGCTACCCATTGTGGCATTTTTTCTAAGCGGCCACGCAAAATCAGCATACGAAGAGATTGAAGAAACGAAGAAGAAGAAGAAGAAGAAAGAGAAGGATGATGATGATTTAAATCGATTATCTCATAATCATCACCTTTTCCAATTGAAGCAACGCTTAATTCCCGAAGACTGGTGAGGTTGGCAAGGGAGGAGCAGAGCTCCTTTCCATCTTCTTTTCTTAACTTTGTAATATATAGCTCTCTTAATTGGGACAGCTTTCCTATCTCCTTGATTATTGTGGATCCACTACTTGCATCTATGGAGTGTAATATTTCTAGGGCAAGAAGCCCTCCCATATTTGAGGGAGCTTTAAACCCATGATATCCATAATCATCATCGGAAGAATCAACTTGTTGATATACTTTGAGAAACCGAAGTTTTTGCAGCTTTAGGATTGCCATGGGTAATTCCCTAACTCTTGTGTCAGCCAAATTCAGATACTCCAAATGTTGAAGCTTTCCAATGGCGTTCGGAACTCTCTCCACTCTTGTACCGCATAGATTCAGATACTGGAGACGAAACAAGTTGAAAATCTCATTTGGTATTTCCTCTTGTGTCTCTTGACCTCTCAAATCCAAAACCTTTAACAGCTTACTGCTCCCTAAAACTTCAGATAACAATGTTTTGGATAGTAACGGGTCTGTGGATCCAACTGTAACGAATGACCGGAGGTGGTCAAAGCAATAACTTCGTCTTTGTTGGTGGTGCTGGGTGTTGTTACTGCTACTACTATGGACTACTAGACGGCGTACCTTCTCGGATGGCCACATCATTGGTTGTCCAGTAGTAACTGTGACCATGTTTTGTTCCCTTGACTTAAGAAGAATAACTTCTCTCAATAGGTCATGGATTCGACAATCGCTGGGTGTTCCTTCGTAAAACACCTTAGTCACTTGAATTAGGCTTCTGTTGACGAGTTCACTGAGATAACCCAAGGCTACATCTTCAATACTCATATCTTTTCTCCATTCCACAAACCTTTCAGCAATCCACAAATTAATTAGTCTTGAGCATGCTATTTTGTGATCCTCTGGGAAGATACTTGTGTACAACAGACACGTCTTTAAATGCCCAGGCAAATCATTATAACTGAGAGAGAGTATCTTTTTAACTCTGTCCAGCTTACCCGTGCCTTCTAATTCACCCCCAAGGCTGCGTCGAACCATCTCCCATTCATCTATTCTGTTTACATCTTTCGAAGCCAAAAACCCACTGATTGCAAGAATCGCAAGGGGCAAGCCCTCACATTTGTCCAATATACCTTTGGCAACATCCATCAAATGGCCAGGGGCAAAACAGGGTCCTCGAATCCTCAACTGATAGTGGCTCCATCCTGTAGACAAAACGCCGAGATTCAATGCAAGAGGCAGAGGCTACATCAGCTCTTCGAGTTGTTAGCATGACACGGTTGCCACGGCGACTCTCGGGCAGTGCAAATTTGATGGTATTCCAAAATTCCACGTCCCATACATCATCAAAAACAATTGCATATCTTCCATCTTGTTGAAGAAAATCTTTCATAATTTCTTTCAGCTCGGTGGTATTCGAAGACTCGATCGATTGTGGGACTGGTTTCTCCCCTCCCTTGTGCAACTGCCGAATCAAGTCTTTCAGGAGTTCCCGAAAGTCACATGTTTGAGAAACAGTTACCCAAGCACGAACTGGGAAATGTCTTCTAACTTCAGGATCCTCATGGACTTTTTTCACTAGGGTAGTTTTGCCAATTCCTCCCATACCAACCACTGAAACAACTTTCAGTTGGTAATCATCCCCTTTGAGGAGCTTAGAAATTAGATGTTTCTTGGGCTGGTCAATGCCAACTAATTTATCTTCTTCCACAAGCAGCGCATCATCTCTGCTATAGCGCCATGTTGTGTTGTTCACAGCAGAAAGTGAGTTGGACGCTTGGGCAGAGATACCATATTCGGATTGGTATCTTTGATGACCTGCAGAAATACTTTCGATTCTGGACTTGATGCTTTGTATTTGGCTAGCAACTCGATGACGAGCTCTCAAATTCTTGATGGAGCTGAAAATTCTCCGAACATAGCCGTAGAATCCTGTTGCGTCATGCCGAGCAAAGCGAGCTACAAATTCATCAAGAATGTCCTCAGTGTCATAAGCAGCATCTCGCACTTGCTTGATCCATTGTTGGAGCGTGGGTTGAGCATCTTCTTCTTTTGCTTCTGCCTCTTGCAGGAAAGCTCTCATTTGCTCCAACTCATCCATGATGAATTGAACCTCTTGCTGAAGCCCTCCCAATAGTCGTCCCTCCTCGCGCAGAAAAGTTGAGAGTTGACGCAGCACAAAAGAGAGAACTGATTCTGCCATTTTCAGTCTTTCTTTTTAACTTAGAGAATGTAGTGGAAGGCGGCTTCTTGTTTATAGGACAGTCCACTTGCAGTGTCTTGAAAGGAAGAGGGAAGAGTAGGTTATGGATTCATAAGCTGATGAACTTTGATGCTATATGGTGCAGTATTTATCAAAAAGAGAAACCGCATCAAACAGACAAAGAAAGAATTAACCAATCAGAAGAAACTAAAGCAAGAAACATGATGGAAATTGAAGACAGGAAGATAGGCAGCAACGTTAGTTTGAAAGACGAAGCTGCCTCTTACCTGCTTACAATACAAAATCATGGAAGCTATTAAGAAGACTTTGCAGTTGGTGGGGTGATCAGCCGTCAAGACCTTCTTTCAACTGTGGGTCCTTTGATCGGATAAAGATAAAAGGAGTGACTACCGCAGCATCGTGCAAAAGCAATGATGTCGAATTATTTAACAAGGGAAGGAATAAAGTTAAAACGCGGTTGGACTGGACATTATTTATTTCATTGACGAAGAAATAAAACTACTACTGCAAAGTCTTTGCACCTTCTGCTGACATATATAACCTCCTCCTCCTATGGAACTAATTTCTGCATTTTTTTAGCCCCTTGGACCAATTAGTATTTTTGTAATAAAAACGGATGGAATATCAAAGAAACCTTGGGAACAAATCACTCCACTGCGGTCTCTGACCAAATTTTCGGTATAGACATGCATGTGCGTTTAAGTAGTTAAAGAGGAAAGAGCACGAGAATGAGAATGAGAATCTATTTAATGGTGTGCCTGGTAAAATTGAAGTGTGAAAATTGAAGTTTAAAATCTGAATTCATTAATTTATTGAATTGTTAATTTAATATATTTGAATACATATCACGTTTAGTGACAAGTGAATAGCATATTACTTAATTTTGGGAGCAAATTTTACTTAAAAATTCAGTATCACTTAATATATATATAGATATATATATATATGTATGTATGTATATATGTATGTAGGTGATAGACATTTGCATAGAGAGGCTTATTTGGTATCTAATCTAGAGCGATATCCGCAAAGCCAACGAGGCAACCACAAAATTAAAAAAAAATAAAAATAAAACGCCAAGTGATCGTCAACCATGGCATTCCAAAAGAAAAGGAAAACAACAATTTAAAGAGGAGAATCATCGAGGACATTCAAAATTAAAACCCAATAAATTAACTTTCTGATGTTGAAATAATGATCAAGTGAAAGGCATCACAACTCCAAAAACATGTGTTCAATGTTATTTTTTGTTAATAACAGCTCATATAAGTGTGAAACCTGTGGAAGATAGAAGCATAAATCAGCATATCGAGAAGAAAAACTTAGGATCCATGAGCTACTAATAACTTTGCCCAAGGCTTTTAAACCAGTAATTTAACAGACTTCGAAAGTTTTATTGAGCTAGATAGGACGAAAGGCGGCTCTTTTTACCAATTAGAATCGTCCTATGCAACATACATCATCAAACAACATAAAGAAATTGTGTATTTTAATTCATAAAAATGTAGCCAACCACCACTGCCCTTACTATTACTCTCGACCTTATATTTTCAATGTTATTGAAGATGAGATAAAATTCATTCTATATTTACCTCTTTCTATTACTCTTGACCTTATATTTTCAACTTTACTAAAGATAGGACAAAGTTAATTCTATATTGCCTTTTTTGATTAAAAAGGACCAGATCAAATAATAAGCAACTCAAGTAAAAAATTTACTTATGCTATTCTATTCTTCAATTCTTTCAAAATTATTACCTTGTGAAATAATGCAATTTTATTTTTTTAAAGATAATTTGATGGATGGATAATTATTACTTTTGGTTCTGTTAGTTATTCAAAAAGGAGAAAGAAGTAAATAATAATATTATTGGACTCGGAGGAAACTGGAATGATCTCAGTTGTTCTCTTCGTTTGCTGTTCCTAGCTTTGAAGCGTACAGTTTTACTTTTAGGAAACTGGAAAGCTTTTCTTTTTTCTTTTTTTTTCCTGATTTTGTAGATAAGGTTGGATGTGAAGAAAGAAGTGAGAATGAAAATATTGGAGATGGCTAATTTTTTTTTTTAATGCTCAGCATAAGGCAATTAAGGTAAACCCTTTACCATGCAGCCAAATTCGATCACCGCCATCTTATGATGTCTAATTTTTCTTTTAGTTTATTGTAACGTGTAAAGAAAAAAAGTTAGATATACTCGACAAAGTCAAATTATAATTTTGCTTTTCTATTTTTCTTCTTTCTTCTATGTAAAATGAATGATAGTGCCACACCAACTTGGCACTTTGGATCACCAATGTAATCTTTCATCTCAGTTCTTTTTCTCCGGTTGTGAAATTATTACAACTAAGAGTAGATTAGGAATAAGGGACAAGAAGTGGCTCTTTTGACCAATTAGAATTAAATTATGCTCTTTTGACGCCATAAGTTGCTTGTTCCGGTTGTTCCACCACATGCATAATCACGCTTGCACCATTTACATTGTGCTCTTTGTGAACCATCTGGTTCAACATACAATATATCAAATTCCTTCCAAATCAATGACGTGAGCTGTCTCGAACGCTTAGAAGAACCTTGGATCAACTCATCTGTATTGGTAGGCTCATGGCTTGTATAAGAACATTGTTCCTGAATGTGCTCTGACAACTCATCTGTTGGATCATGATGGGATAGCATTTCTGTTATCTATACTACCAACTTTGTACACCTCATCTGATGTTTTCCTGTCTAAGACTCTCAGTCTTACATATAACTTGTCCTGCCCTGCCCTCTCAGACTTAATTGTGCTGACTGCACTTGCCAGTTTCAATGACTTGATAGCCAAGCCCAAGTTTCAACAACTTCCAATTTTCAGCACTTTAAAAAGTTCCTTGCCACTTTGGTTTTTTAGCTTTTTGACTCTTTCTAATGGGAGGACCTTACAACAGTGATGCTGTTGCATTCAGTGCATCAGTATCAGCATCCTGCCAAGGTTGCTAGAACCAATTTAAGCCTGATCATGCAAACAATTTGATGGAACCAAGATATGGAAAAAAGGAGGTTAGCTCTGAAAAAGTTATAAAAATTAAGGCCACAGAACTGGTGATGACTGATAAATTGTGTATTCCTAGATATCAAGGTTAACGCAGTGTATGTTTATAACCTCAATTGAATGCAAAAGTATTCAAGTTAAATAAACAATTGCTTGCCTCTTAATAAGCTAACTGACGACAGAATCTCAAGTTTTAGAGTCAAGCAGGTGAACTGAAGAGGATACGACTAGTAATTAAATCAATCGACTCCAGCTTCATCTAGCAAATAAGAAACTAAACCAGTCGATATACTAGGTACTATTGGATTTTTTATTTAAGTCAAGAAGCTCAATGTCAAGAAGTTGGGAAAAAGTTTTTACAAGTTTTGGCAGTCTTGAAGTTCAATACACAGAAATAAATCAGTTAACCTTAACTAACTTTTTATTTCCTTATATCAAGAGCAAAAACTTCAAGAATGCTCATTACGAAGGTGCAGGAAAATTTTAAAGGAGTGGAGAAGTTGAAGAATAATCTCACCTCGAATGCCAACATCATCTGGAGCAAGACTTCTGTTTTTGGGCCCAAATTCGTAGCCACCTTCAAGAACCGTCACATCCAACGCCTGAAATCGAATCATGAAGCATCATGAACTTGAAACGTAGATGGTTAGTTTGGCAGTAGTCGTGGTTGTGCTGTGGGTACCTGTTTGCAGAGGTGGTGAGCAGCGGCCAGACTCTCAACATTCTCCGGGAAAATCTTCAAGAGACCGCGGGTTTATTCATAGACCAGCTCAGGAATCGGACATGGAAGGGGCAAAAACCTTCTATTATGCAGAGACGGGAAGAAGGGAGAGGGGAATCAAACACTGGAGGAACAGGGGGGGGGAGCAGTGGGCTTGCCGGTGGGGAGGAGAAGAAGATTGAAGGTGAAAACTGAAAATACAAAGAAGTTTGGGAATGTAAGTTAAATGGGTTAATGGGGTTTGATGGGTTATCCAATTATACTCATTTAGGTAACTCATTTATATCTATATATAAAAATTTAATGTACCTATATCCAATTATTAATGGACGGGTATGTATAAAATTAATTAAATGAATTTATTTGACACCTCTAATTTATACATAGTCAAACAACATAAAGAAAATTATGTACAATATATATTATACTCGACCTTTAATTGCCACCAATATTGAGGTTGGCATATGTTTCATTCTATAATTATCTGTTCAATTTTTTCTTTTGACGGTTGCCCTTTTTTCTAGATTATATTCACCTTTCATCATCGAATTGAATTTTCAACGTTCGGAGGTTTTCTCAAATCGCTTCATACAAGATGCGTGATATTTGTTCTGATTTACCATATCATCTTAGCATTTGGCATGGGGTCTTACTGTTTACCTTTTGTAATGATAAATGGTTAAAATGGAACCAAATGGGAGCATAGTTAGCGGAAGCCCGAGCTTGGAATCTGTCCTTTTGCAGTTTTACTTGTGCAAGAATAATTTAGTTTATGGAAAATTTTGCTACATATCTGCAAGGACTAAATAAATGTTGGCTATAGTTAGTGAGAATGTATCCTTGTAAATAAGATTTTTATATAGGGATATTGTATGAAACAGAGAAATTTGAGACATTTATATAGTTAGATTTGTTTTTTCCTGAATTAACTAGTCATAGGCTAAAAAAGTTGTAGTAGTTCAATTCTTTGTTTTTTTTTCCAAATCCTAGTACGAAGCTGCTACTTGAGTTAATAAATTGAAATTCACTATTAAAATTAACTATTGTAGAGTCATAATTTGGACTCAAATGTGATAAGGTGCATTACTCGAGCTACTTGAATACTGTAATTTGGAAAAGCAAAAGAAGAAACAGAGGTACAAATTTTTCTTAGTGATCATAACACTAGTTCCTAGAAACAGCATAAAAAAGGAAAAAGAAAACATTATCCACATTATAAAGTTTTATCAATGTTTGTCATTTTTATATAGTAACTTGATATAAAAGAATTGTCAAAGCTGTGTGAGAAAGTTAAGGATGAATTACGAGAAAAATTCTTACTCATAACAAAGAAACTGCAGCAAAAAAAAAGGAGTGGAGCCATTAAAGGATGTGAAGAAAGAAGTGGGAATGAAAATATTGGAGATGGCTAAATTTTTTTTAATGCTTAGCATAAGACAATTGAGATAAACACTTGAGACAATTGAGGTAAACCGCCATTAGTCTTGCTGGCTTGTCCTTCCAATCCCACGATGTGCTCATAAAATGTTGGATGTGAAGAAAGAAGTGGAATTGAAAATATTGGAGATGGCTAAAATTGAATGCTCAGTATAAGACAATTGAGGTAAACCCTTAACTCCGATCACCACCATCTTATCATGTCTAATTTTTCTATTAGTTTATTGTAATGTGTAAAAAAAAAAAAAAATTAGATACACTCGAATACGTCAAATCATAATTTTGTGTTTCTATTTTTCTTCTTTCTTCTTTGTAAAATGAATGACTTTGGATCACCAATGTAATCTTTCATCTCAGTTCTTTTTCTCCAGTTGTGAAATTATTACAACTAAGACTAGGTTAGGAATAAGGGACAAGAAGTGGCTCTTTCGACCAATTAGAATTAAATTATGCATTATACATAGCCAAACAACATAAAGAAAATGTACATTTACATTCCCAGAATGTAGTCAGCCACAATTCCTCAACATCTTGCGGGAAATTATGTATGCTATTATACTCGACCTTTAATTGCCAATAATATTGAAGTTGGTATATGCTTCATTCTATAATTATCTGTTCGAATGAATATGTCCTTTCGCAGTTTTACTTGTCCAAGAATAATTAATTTATGGGAAAATTTTGGGCTAATTTTTTAGATTATACGTAAAAAAAAAAAAAAAAAGTCCGCCAAATGTACATCTGACAGGGTGTATTTCTCAAACTATACGTGCCGTGCTGACTCAACACGGCCGCATAATAAATTAATTTTTTTTTTTGAAAAAGTAAGCAAGGTCAAAAAGTAACAAAGACCTGTCCACAGCCGTGCTGACTGGGCACAGCTGCAGACAGGAATTCAAAAAAAAAAAAAAAAAAGTGTCAGGCGCCTAACAGTCAACTGTCAGGCGCCTGACAAAGGCCGGCAAGGCCATGTGAAATCGTATGTAAATTATTGAAAGTCTGGGAACTTATTGGCCGATGATTGGACACGACCGCAGTGAGATTTTTCCCAAAAAACATGCTAGCCATTCAAATGAACGGCTAGATTTGATTCAATTCGATATAAAATGGTTTGGCATGGAGTTTCCGTCGCTCACTCTCATTTCTCACTCACTCTCCGAACCACACTCTCGTTTCTCAATCTCAAATTTGCTCTAAGAGAGCAGGTGCTCTTTCTTCTTGCAATCGGAATCTCTGAAGCAACAGTTGCTTTCTCGCTCTCTCAAGCAGTTTGTCTCGGGTTAGCCAGATTTGCTGGCGACTTGAAAATATCTTTGCTCTCTCAAACAGTTTCTCGGGTCAAGCAGATTTGCTGGCGACTTAAAAATTTGTTGGTCAAATGCAAATTCTTAACCTTTTATTCATAATCTACTCAAATTTAGGCTAATTAGACTACCAAAGTGATTAACAAATCTACAAACAAAAGATTATTCAGTCTAGTTTCTAAAGTTGTTAAATTAATATCCTAAACTTAATAAATTTACTAAAACCCCTAATTAATCCTGAAAAGTTAGAATTAATTCACAAAAATACACATTAACATCATAAAGAAAGGCCAGGACTCCAAACATGAGAAATTTATCCATTTTTGGCAAATGTTGAGACCCTAGCACAATTATGCAAAAGTTAGGGGACAAATTATAAATATAATTTATGGACTTAGATTAAAATCAGTGAACATTGGCACACATTGTATAATTTTCAGAAAATTATACAATGCCTAAAACACATAAAATATCTAAAGCTACATATTAAAAGAAAAACAAAGGAAAAATAAAAACAAAAATTTGGTCCACATTGTTTAACCCAACCTTTAACATAACAAATTTGCATATTTGGATGAGGCGTCTGATCCAAACAGAAATTACCTACATAACTCTAATACAATGAATGTAAGCCCAAATGAAATATACGAGTTAGTCCAACTCAAAACTAAAGTAATTAAATTTAAAATCTAAAATTAGTGTTGGCTTTTGTTCTTAATTTGAAATACTAAAATTAGTCATTTTTTATTATAAACTTGCAAAACGAACTTCGTATGTCTTGAAAGAAACATACAAAATCACGTAATTCATAACTTATATCCAATTATATTGCACAGCAAAAACCTTAAAATCTAAAACCGTAATTCTAAAACCTTAACGCAAAAACCCTAATTCTAAAATCCTAAAACCCTAATTCTAAAACATTAACGCAAAAACCCTAACCCAAAAATCTGAAAACCTAACTCTAAAAACCAATCTCCGTTAAATCTTTTTTTTTTTGCATGTGTCAGATGCGGACGTGCTGACTGGGCACGTCCGCGGCTAACACAACAGACTGCCACTGATTTTGTGTCGGCCGCGGACGTGCCCAGTCAGCACGTCCACGTCTGACACCTGGTGGTCATGGCAGTCTGTTTTGTCAGCCGCGGGACACCTGCTCAGACCGGCAGTCCGTTTGGTCAGCTGCGGAAGTGCCCAGTCAGCACGTCCGCGTTGACACCTGTTGAGCCACTGAATTTTTTGCAGACAAGATTTTGGTGGAATTTTTAATTATGCGGCCGTGCTGAGTCAGCACAGCAGCTATAGAATGAGAAACAACCCATGTCAGAGGTGCATTTGGCGGTTGTTGTTTATAAATACAAATATTCTAAGAAATTAGCCAAAATTTTGCTACATATCTGCAAGGTCTAAATAAATATTGACTATAGTTAGTGAGAATGTATCATTGTAAAGAAGATTTTTATACAAGGATATTGTTATGAAAAAGAGAAATTGAAACATATATATTGTTAGATTTGTTTATCCTGAATTTAACGAGTCATAGGCTAAAAAAGTTGTAGTCGTTCAATTTTTTTTTTCCAAATCCTAGTACGAAGCCGCTACTTGAGTTAATGAATTGAAAATCACTAGTAAAATTAACTATCATAGAGCCATAATTTGGACTCAAATGTGATAAGGTGCATTATATGAGCTACTCGAATACTGTACACCCGAAAAGCAACTTTGAAACAAAAGAAGCAAAGGCTCAATGTTTTCATAACAATCAATAACACTATTGATTCCTAGAAATGACAGGTTGTCAGCTTGTGCAATAATAAAACCTGCTCAAACTAAAAGCAATTTTATAAATAGTGGTGAGCAGGGTCGAATCCACAGGGATTTGGAATAATTGTTTCTTTTCAAATTCACAGTGACAAGAGGGGTGTTTTTTGTGCAGAAGGTGACAATCAAAGAAATTCAAATAAAATCTAAGAAACTACTAAAAATTAAATAACAATTACTAAAATCAAATGAGTGATAATTAAGGATCTAGCCAAGAAATAACTTCAGCAATGGTTCAACCTAATTGATCATTGAAGCAAAGGCAATTCCAATTATTTATCAATAAATAGGTTATAACTAACAAACAAGCGATGACAGTCAACCCCTCCTTATTGTGTCGGTGATTAAGGTACACCCGTTAATCACTGCCCTAATTGAGAAATAATCCTAGATACGCCCATAAGATTTAATTCCCCAATTGCCTTACGTATTAGAGGAGCCCTATTCTAACCAAATAACGCACTACCAGGGTTATTTCAGATTAGCCCGCATATTCTCCTGACACAAACCCAATCATGTCAGTTATCACTATTTTGAGACAATTAAACAATTACGAATTTAACGTCCCAATTGACAATAGATTATCAAATCAACTAATTATCCGGATCCAAGACAATCAATCAATTGAACAATCATAAGTACTACAATTAAGGAATATGCGAATACCAATAAATAAAGAAAAAGATAAAATTAAATCGATCTAACAATTTTAGGCGATCCAAAGCATCCGTTGTTCCTGGACTAGAGTGAAGAAATTAGTTCATGTTTGATGAACAAAATCCACAGGAAATTGTAAAGAGAGCCGCGGCCATTGTCCCTTGAAATCGGGGAAATTCAATTCGGTTCCAATGTTTGAAAAGATAGCAAAGCTACAGCAATTGATTCTATGGTTTCTACTTGTCCAATCATACGAGAAGGAAAAGGAAAAGCTACTTGAGCCCACAAGGAAAAGTCAAAAGACTAAGCTAAGAGTTGTCTGCCATTGTTTGCTCTATTCCTATCTAATGTCTTCAAGGCTGCGCGGCGGCTCTCCTTCCAGAGAGGAAGAAGCCTCTCCTGTGCGGCGCTCCAGCTCCTCCCCCCCCCTCCCACGAAAACTGCGCCGTCCTTGCCTTTGTAGCAATTACCCAAAATGAGAATAATTTTCCCTGTTCCAAAATACCCCTGGGTTAACCTCTATTACTTGGACTCTTTTCTATCAAATTGGCACTTGTTGTCATATTTTCGTTCTACTTCCTGAAATAAATGCACAATACTAAAAGTGAGTAGAATCTAGCAATTAATTCACATCGGTCAGATAATAGGAGAAATTAATTATAAAATAAATGATAAAATTGCAACCTATCAATTCACCCCACACCTAAATAATGCTTGTTCTCAAGCATGAGAACAACAAACAAACACCAATATTTGATAGTGGCTATTGCTCTATCCAACAAATTGCCAAGATACCAAGAAAAAAATAATAATCAAGCATCAATGGTCAAGTCTAAGAAACATCACTCCGGTTAGCTTCTAAACTACAAACTCCCCTAATTTCAGGTTAACTAATCTAAGAAAAAGGAATGACACACAACATTTATCAGCAAATGGTCCAACTATTAACCAAAATCTCAACATTAAATCCGTAAATCGGCAAGCTGACTATTATTATACACTAACACAACCTTCACTTTTTTCATGTTTTTCTATTTTTCTCCTTTTTTGATTTTTTTGATTTTTTTTCTTTTCTTAATAGTAACAAAAGACTTAGTCGCTAGCCATTGGAGTCTTTTGACGCGAATTCTGATATTTGTTAGATGAAAGAGCCCGGTTACTCAGCTTCTATCGCCATGTGACCACGTACTCATAGCAATTACTACTTTTTGACGCGAGAATCAACACTTTTGGTGAAGATCTCCGGTTACTCGGTAGTAAATACTAGCGGAGTACAGTCAACTCTTATTCACAGCCAAATAATACCAAGAATTCAAAATAACACAAAAATCAAAAGGAACTTTGCAACTGCTAGCCTCATTTTTAAATATGGAGAACTAAGGTTAATAACCGGACCAATTCACATGAAAATGTCAACAATCATTCCCTATGCCTAGGAAAGTTAACCAAAAATTATAAGAGTAAAACAATCACCGATATTCACCAAAGAGATGTTTTTGGACTCAACCACATTGACTTGATACACTTTTATAATTAAAGTTTGGCAATAGTAGAAATAGAGGCAACAATCCAACATCAAACTTGGCAGTCATAGGAGAGCTAGACAGATAAATGACAAAAAGTAAACGAAAACTAGACAAATAACAGACTAAAAATAAAAGAAAAATATCTGAAAACTAAGAATTAGAAAAATTAACACCATAACTGCTTCCCCCCACACCTAAATCCTACATTGTCCTCAATGGAGGTAATAAAGTAATTAAAGTGAAGAGAACAATGAAACTTCCTTCTCGAGTGACGAAGGGATAGGCGGGAATGGTGGAGGAAAATCGATGTGGCGAAAGTATGCACCCAAGTGCTGAGACATCTTAACTCAATTCAACCAGCAAATGCAAAACTCTGTCCACCCAAAATCTCAACAAATGGCTCCAGTTGGCTAGTTACCGTTTGAACTCAAAATCAGCAATAGCAGTGCAGAAATTAGACAGTAACAAATCAATAATAAAAAAAAACACTGAGCTTTCAATCAAACAGTCACCCAAATAGCAACCTAAGTCAGTAGCCAATTTGTCGCCGACTAATCAATTAAATTCTACCAACGTCCACGAGTAGATTCAAGTGCCACCGTGCCACCAAAAATGTCAACAAATGAAACCAATAGGCAAAGCATTCTCCAACTTGTTAACATAAATCCAGTCAACACCCAAGGCAGCAAAACAACCCCCAAAGCAGTGCAATTAGCAACTCCAGCAATTCAATATAAAGCAGTGGCAAAACAAATCACAACGAGGCCCAAAACGCGATTGAAACAATACTACTACAAAAGTTTGCTAGGGAATTGAGACAGATAAATACCGTCACATCGTCTTTGAGCGACAGTTCCAGGCAATATTTGGGCAGCGGAAACCGTGGGTAGCGACGGGAGGCAAGCGTCGGCGAGGTGAAGTGGTAGTCGCTGGTGAAGGGTGACGGGCGGAGAGAGAGGAGTTGGAGGGCCGCGGCTGCGTGGCTGTACGGCGCTGTGGCGGGTTGCCCTGTAGTGGCAGCGGCGGCACGCAAGCAGGTCATCTGCTTGGGCTTGGGATGCGGCCGGTGGAACGGCGGCAGCTCGCGGGTGGAGATGGGCTGGCGAGCGACTGTGGTGGCGGCGGGCGGCGAGGCTTTAGCTCTCTGACGAAGGCACGGAATGAGAACGGGGGAGCTCTCTGACCTTGAGCTCTTCATGGGTCATGACGCGGGCACGTCATGAGGGTAGGAACCCCTTTCGATGATTCTGACCGTGAGCTCTTCAGACGTCATGACGCGGGCACGTCATGAGGGCAGGAACCCCTTCTGATGATTCTGACCGTAAGCTCTCCAGACGTCATGACGCGGGCGCGTCAGCCCGCGTCATGACAGAAAGACACCTACAAATCATCAAAAACGAAAATTGAAACCCGAAATCAGTAAAACTCAAGGAAAACATATTTAAACTATCACACGAAATCAAAACAAACAATTAAAAGAAATAATTGGGTTGCCTCCCAATGAGGGCCTTTCTTTAATGTTTTTGGCTAGACATTATCATGTTTTGTTCATGGAGGATAAAATCTTGTGGCTCGTCTTAATGTTTCATCCTCTATATAGTCCTGATAACCCTCGTAAATAGAATAATTCTTGAGCACACGAGTTACGGTCTTCCATGGACTAGTTGATGGCACCAAACGAGTCGATGATAATTTGCATTCTCCATTCACTCCTCCCTCACTCGTATTTATTGGTTCAAGATATCTTGCCATCGTCACTCTTAATTTATTCCTGTCATGAAATCCAAGATTTTCTGGTATAATAAAATCAATTTCATTAACAGGAATTGAAGAATAAGAGTTAGGAGAATATTGATTAAGGAATGGAGAAGATGTCACCGCATTTGGAGATTGTTCATTGGATTCATTCACTTGGACGAGTTGATACTGGGGCTTCATTTCTTGCACTTCAGCTTCCTTTTCAACTGCATCTTTAGATCCGTTTCCTTGAAACTCTTGCAGTTCCATGTCATTTGGCTGGATAATTGCACTCTCACCTTCTTCAAGGTTGATATTGGTCTGTGAGGGCAATTCTTCAAGGTGAGAAGCCAATCGCATTATCTTGGATGACAAAAGATGTATTTGATCTGCCATCCCGGATGTCAATAGTTGAACTTGATCCGCCATCGCTTGTGTCTCCTGCTGAATTCGATATGTATTAGCAGCTAGTAATTCCATCATCTCTTTAAGAGACATACCTGACACGGATGATGGTTGTTGAGACTCTTGCTGTTGAAAATTCATTGGCCCGGTCGCATAATTAAAATTGGAATTGTCCCACCATCCTTGATCATACCCGTTTGAATAAGGGTCATACCATGTTTTATATTGAGGTGAGGAATCTCCAAAGGTATCGATTGGGGCACTTAGATTATCTTGAAATGCGGGGCATGTATCGATTGAATAACCTGAATCAAAATAAGTTCCACAATTTGTAACAACCCATTGATCATTAGGAAAAACACGAGTTTCATAATCCCATTCAGAAATAAAATCCTGTCTATCATCAAAATACGGGATGTTAGCAGCCATAAACTATAAAAAAAATAAGAAAAAAATAAATAGAAAATAAAAACAAGATGAACTCAAAAAGAAACAAATTAATCAGGTACCAGTCCCCGGCAACGGCGCCAAAATTTGACAGGTTGTCAGCCTGTGCAATAATAAAACCTGCTCAAACTAAAAGTAATTTCTGTAAATAGTGGTGAGCAGGGTCGAATCCACAGGGATTTGGAGTAATTGTTTCTTTTCAAATTCACAGTGACAAGAGGGGTGTTTTTGTGCAGAAGGTGACAATCAAAGAAATTCAAATAAAATCTAAGAAACTACTAAAAATTATATAACAAATTACTAAAATCAAATGAGTGATAATTAAGGATCTAACCAAGAAATAACTTCAGCAATGGTTCACCTAATTGATCATTGAAGCAAAGGCAATTCCAATTATTTATCAATAAATAGGTTATAACTACCAAACAAGCGATGACAGTCAACCCCTCCTTACTGTGTCGGTGATTAAGGTACGCCCGTTAATCACTGCCCTAATTGAGAAATAATTCTAGGTATGCCCATAAGATTTAATTCCCCAATTGCCTTACGTATTAGAGGAGCCCTATTCTAACCAAATAACGCACTACCAGGGTTATTTCAGATTAGCCCGCATATTCCCCTGACACAAACCCAATCATGCCAGTTATCACTATTTTGAGACAATTAAACAATTACGGATTTAACGTCCCAATTGACAATAGATTATCAAATCAACTAATTATCCGGATCCAAGACAATCAATCAATTGAACAATCATAAGTACTACAATTAAGGAATATGCGAATACCAATAAATAAAGAAAAAGATAAAATTAAATCGATCTCACAATTTTAGGCGCTCTAAAGTATCCGTTGTTCCTTGACTAGAGTGAAGAAATTAGTTCATGTTTGATAAACAAAATTCACAGGAAATTGTAAAGAGAGCCGCGGCCATTGTCCCTTGAAATTGGGGAAATTCAATTCGGTTCCGATGTTTGAAAAGATAGCAAAGCTACAGCAATTGATTCTATGGTTTCTACTTGTCCAATCACACGAGAAGGAAAAGGAAAAGCTACTTGAGCCCACAAGGAAAAGTCAAAAGACTAAGCTAAGAGTTGTCTGCCATTGTTTGCTCTATTCCTATCTAATGTCTTCAAGGCTGCGCGGCGGCTCTCCTTCCAGAGAGGAAGAAGCCTCTCCTGTGCGGCGCTCCAGCTCCCCCCCCCCTCCCACGAAAACTGCGCCGTCCTTGCCTTTGTAGCAATTACCCAAAATGAGAATAATTTTCCCTGTTCCAAAATACCCCTGGGTTAACCTCTATTACTTGACTCTTTTTCTATCAAATTGGCACTTGTTATCATATTTTCGTTCTACTTCCTGAAATAAATGCATAATACTAAAAGTGAGTAGAATCTAACAATTAATTCACATCGAGTCAGATAATAGGGGAAATTAATTATAAAATAAATGATAAAATTGCAACCTATCAAGAAACATCATAAGAAAGGAGATAGAGAGACATTATGGATATTATAAAATTCTATCAATGTTTGTCATTTTTATATGGTAACCAACTACAGATAAATTGTCAAAGTCGTATGAGAAAGTTAGGGACGAAATTGCACTAACGTGTTTCATTCCAAAGCTAATTGTATTTCATAATTCATCAGAAATTTTGATGCAATAAAAATTCATTTTTGAATACGGGACCTTGATTATGAAAATACATAAATACCCTCAATGCTATTAGAAAGTGCATCCAAATTTAGGGACATGACGTAGTCCTAATTATTTTGTAAGAAGGGTAATGTTGAGAAGAAAAAACTCACTCTTTTAGCAAAGATATAGATACAGATATAGATGAATCTTTGTAATTAACAATGTACATCATGGTGATCAATAAAAGTCAATGGCATACTATGTTGATCAATAAAAGTTAATGGTAGGTAGAAAAGATGGCATCATCCTTGAAAGCGTCCTTTAGGATAGAAGAGCTAGAAACCAAAGAGAAGGAGATCAGTAAATTAATCACAAGATGTCCTGAGCTTACAAGAATCATCCTTGAAAATGCCCTGTTGGACAAAAGAGCTAAAAACCAAATTGAAGGAGATCAATAAATTAATCACAAGATGCCCTGATCTTACGAGGAAGCCAATTAGTGCAATAATACACCATATTTTATAGATGGGAATCTGCAAGTGGTGGAGTTGGGTAAGACTCTGCTGATGCAATTGTGAGGGTTCCAGCTTATCAAAATAATGCAAAGATGACAATAATGAGTTGGAGCCAGCTTATTGATCACAATAATGCTTGTATTCTAAATAGCAGCCGCACAAGTGACTGCGTTCTATTTTTCTTTTTGGGTAAATCGTGGAAGATAGAAGCATAATTGAATCAGCATACCTCTAATAATTTACCTACGGTATATCTATATGAGGGCGGAACTCGGATCACATGCATTAATGCTAACAATAATGATCTACAATACTAAATAAGATATATCATGATATATGTGTTATAATCTTGTGTTTCTCTCTCTTCTATTGTTATCCGATTTTTCTTTCACTATCCTTGCTTTTTATCTCACCATTTCTTTAAATGGTAAGTCATTTAGATATATTGTGATTTTCCTGTCATTTTTTTTAAAGCAATACTCTAGTGTTAAAATAGGAATCTCCAAAAATTTTTTAGTAGAATTGAATACTGCACACCAACTTGTTATTTATATGGTACTGCAAGTATTCAAAACTCAAAAGAAGACCTTCAAGGGGCAAAAAGAAAAAGAAAATTTAAAAAGGCAGACCTCATGACTCATGAGGTCAGTTCAGGTTTCTGAATTATTCTATCAAGGGCACAGGAGAGCAGCCAAAACTGGAAAAGAATAAAAAATTATGAATGAAATGCATAAAGAAACCGAGAAATCTATAAATTACCTTCAAATGTCAAAAGAGTCATGTTTTTCACCTATTACAGCAGCCTTTAACCCGCCGCCCACCTCTTTTCAAATGAATGGTAGATATACATATAATTGCAATGCTTTTCAAGCTAAATCAGGTCATACTTTGTTACTTTATTATTATGTTTTTCTTTCGATCAAATGATGTCGTACTCCAATAGAGAGGAATTTGCCAAGGAATACAAGGCTTCAAATTTTTTCTATTAGAAACCAACTTCCTTAATTTCAAAGAAGGAAGTTGATTAGAGATCCCCTCTTCATATTCTGGTTTTTAACACAGTCGAACTTAAACATTTGCTAACCCTTACATTAATCAAACAAAAAGCCAACCAATCGTTCTTGATTGCCCACATGTTGCTAAATCTTATCGGCAGCATTGGTTCTTGGTTGCCTGCATAATTGTCATCTTTTAATTTTTCAATTCATTATACTGGAATTGAATACGAGTTCCACTTCATTGCTGAAAAAATTATTAGCAGAAATTATTTATAGCCCATGATCCCATGCGCAATATTGCAATGCAACATTGGCAAATAGCTAGGCGAGAAGACAAGAGATAGAGATGTCGAGCCTCAGCACCTAGCTGTCAAGTGGCCGATGCCCTGCCATTTTCTATCTGCCCAGAAAGCAATACTAAATTGAGTGATGCCTGCGATTCTTCGGTCATCCCTTTTTGCTTTTTGGGTAAAGAATGGGAGGGTGGATAGACAGAGAAGAACCAGAATCCCCATTTTCTAGAATGAGAAATAGATATCTCTAGTCATTCAGTTATATCCGATTGATTAATTAGAGTTACCAAGGGCACATTTGGCATCTAGAATAAAAGTTTTGTGAACTTATTTCACATATAAGTAGTAAAATACTAGTAATAAAGAATGTATACATGTAAAGGGTTTGTCTATTTGGCAGTGCACCAAATAAGAGATGGATCCAAAGTTAATTTTTTCTATCAAAGTGTTGCAACTTAAGTGGTGAATGATAATTTTAAAACTTTAATAGCACACCTACCTTCTTGTTTTAATTGTATTTAAATCATACATATATATTAAATATCCAATAATCTTTGTTGCTCTATAGTACAAGAGAAGACAAGCACACAAGTAATAGTTAGGGTATCCATCAAATTCGAAAGTCTGAATTCGAAAAATTCGGTAAATTGAACTTGGTAAATTTCAACCTATTTCGTTTTCAAATTCAAATTCAAAAGTTCCTAATTCAATTTTGCTTCGAATTCAATTCAGAAATCAATATTCTACCGAATTCGTTGAATTTGTATTAAAAAAAACTGGTTTGGAATTTATTGAGAAAAATTAACCTAGAGTAGTCAGTTAGAGGTATTATATTATTATTATTATACAATATAATGATTTACATATATTATAACGGCCTAGATTAGTCATTCTGAGGTATTATACTATTATTATTATATAATATAATAACTTACATATATTATATATTATTATATACGAAATTGAAATCGAATTAGGTAGCCAAATTCCTATTTCAATTTGTGAATTTGAAATCGAAATTTTTGTTTTTAGGAATCATGGCCCCGATTTTGAACCAATTTTGCCACTTTTGAATACAAAATCGAATTCCTTTTTGTTTTTCAAATTTCTGATTTCAAATTTTCGAATTCAAATCAAATTCTCATCTTAACCCCATCTAACCCAGCAGTTGAAGCCCATATGCAATCCTATCTCCGACAAAATGTTTCATCATTAATTTATCTACCGAAACCAAGTGTCCCATAAATACATTAATGTCACGAATAATGTGCCCTGCACAAAGATTTGTCCCTTCAAACCGTGGTCTATTTCTGCCTTTCCAAATGAACCAGGTTATCACCATTGGTAACACACGATTCATGGACTTGTTAGGAACTGAAAGCAACCACATCATAAAAAATGGTGAAACACCTAAAACTCCTTGTCTATTTCTATCTATTACCATATAAAATGCATCTTTAGTGTGAGTGTAAGTAAAAACTAATCTTAATTTTTGTGATGCCAATATTGCCCTTAATACTAATAAATGGACAGATTACATTGTATTTTCTTAATAATTAGTATTAATAAGAAAAAAAGCATGACGAGTTTTTAGTGTGAGTGTAAGCAAAAATTGATCTTAATTTTTTTGATACCCATATTGCTCTTGGCATTAATAAAAGGACAGATTACATTGCATTTCCTTAATAATTAATAAGAATTATACTAACAATTACAAAGAAACATTCCTTGAATTGTAGTGATTTTGGTGAATTAAATCAAGAAAAGAACAACCAATTCATCGCATTTTATCAATAATTAATATCAATTATGCCAACAATTACAAGAATGAAAAACATTCCCTTGAGTTATAGCAAATTAAATTGAAAAAAGAAGAACAAATGTTGTTTATAAATTATTAAAAAATATGGTGAATCTTAGTGTTTAATAGTGTAAGCAGAAAATCATATTAGTTTTTGTGATCTAAAATTACACTCCTCTCTAATAAATGGACAAATTGCATTACATTCATCATTAATGAATAATATCAAACATCCTAGCAATTACAAAAATGAAAAATTCCTTACTTTTCTATTTACCAAAAGAAAGAAGAACAAATTTTATTTACAAAATTCAAGTTTAGAGAGTACTTCAAACATGAAACAAAACATAATATGTTGATACTATGAGTCTCTTAAAAAGTACCATGATTTTTTTTTTTTTTTTGGATACAAGTAAATTAAGCCTTAAGAGCAACTTTTTAATATGCGTATATTGGTATTGAGTAAAAAATTTTAATACAAAATATAATAGAAAATGGAATATCAAGGTAGGCAAAGAGTTTTATGTTCGGAATTTGTTTATTTAAATTACAATAAAGATTAAATTTAATGAACTTTATCAATCATATTCTTGTAACAACTAATAGTATTAAACTACAATTAATGAATATTATAGTCATCATTACCAATCATAATAATAATTGCAAATGTGAAACATTCCTTTGAGTTATGGTGAATTAAGTCAAAAAAAATATTATTTTTATAAAATATCAATTTTAAGGAGTACTTTGAAGGTGAATAAAAATATATCTGAGTTCACTTTGACTATTATATAATAAATAATCTTAAAGTCTTACACTTTTTAATCGTATAAACTATATAATCATAAAACATGTCATCAGTCAGATATACAAATAAGTTTCATCAAATCAAAACATTTCTCTTTAAAGTTAAGCTATTTAAATTCGAATAATGGAATTTTAATAAATTTAGATACTATTATAATTACAAAAGCACTATAGATTGTTTTACAATCCACCGTTGGCAAAAAATAGTAATAATTAGAAAATCTCACTAAAACTTATAAACAATTCATAGAATGACTTAAAGGGAGCACCAAATTATTCAAAAAATAAAAAATTTAAACTCAAATGGCAAGAAAAAGAACATTTAGGTCATCCAAATTTAAGACAAAAATATTGATATTATTACAAAATAAAAGTGCTCTTGGAGCAAACTTGTGAATTTGTATTGATTAGAGCAAACTAAGTTCAGAAAAAATATAAAATAACATAAATGTTAAGTATCACATTTTTTGTCTCGATTACATTTATTCCTTCAAAATAATTGATTTTCTAAAAAAATTAAAAGCATCATATTTACGTACAAAGCACGTGCTCCAATACTAGTATTTGCAAGTATGCTGAAAAATAATCCCACACTTGTGACGCTACCAGACAATTTATAAATAGATGATCAACTATTTTTCTCATCCCGAACAGCAACCACAAATCGACGCCGTGTGGACTCCTTGATGCTTAATTAATAACGGAATCCAAAGGAAGAAAATTCCTCTCACCAACCGCCAGTTAAAGAAGAAAATTTTTATAGGGAGAATATGACTCTCAGATCGCTTAAACAACAGATTTGTCTGGATTAAAGCTTATTTAAAAATTTATTTATATTATTTATTACAGTACTTTTTTAATATGATGTATGCGCAATAAAAAGGTGATTGAAAAATGTGTTTTGTGGATAATATGAATTTTTCTTTCCAAATTGTATAACCAAATGAAATGTGCATCACAAGTGCGTCTTCTTGGTAGGAAAAGAAATTATAAAGACAAAGCAAGTGTTGGAAACAAGAAATAATAAAGACTGAATTATTTTTTGAAATTGTGTGCAAGGGATTATTTGCTAAACCAAATACAGAAAAACTAAAGAAACAAAAAGATAAGAGTGAGTTACAGTACAAAAACAAGATCACGCAAATATGAGCGCGAGATAATAAAATTGAACGAGTAAATTTGTTATTCAGAGCAAAAATAACATATCATCATGCAAGTTAAAAGATTGCAAAGGAATGAAAATACATAAAACTAATAATAATTTACGACTTGAAGAAACAAAATACGAATTCATACACACTAAAACTAATGATAGATTATGACTTGAAGAAACAAAACATAAACACTGGAAATAGACACGATTGGCATGCAGAGGGAAAAAAATGATGAACACTTCCGATTGATAAAAAGAAATAGACATGAAAGGCATGCAGATATTAATAAAATAAATATAAAAAAAGATGAAAGCATCAGAAGAAAAGAATGTAGAGAGACCGCATCAGAAGAAAATTTTTTTCTTTCCATCACTTTCCGCAACTTAAAATAACGAGGATAAATTACTAATAACCTCCTGTAGTATTTGAAGACATAATCTCCATACTCAATGTTGTATTGTTGTCATTTGAAGACTAACTATCCCTCAAGATTAGCCGACGAATGAACTGAAGAGATGAAGAAGGTAGAGGGTTATCGATGTCAATCACTTCATCTTTTTTAATGAAAGTTTTGTGGAAGTGATTAATACACTTCTAAGTTTGCTAAATCAAATATAAAAAAGATCAAGAAACGAAAAGAAAAAAAAAATAATATACGCAATATACACGATGCATACAATAAATAAGAAGGGAAGACAAAGAACAAGATGGACTTCTCATGGACTTCAAAGGAAAAAAAATTAAGAAAAACAAAAACAAAAGAAGAAGAAGCAGTGTCGTCCACAACCGGGACGGCAAGCAAACCAGCCAGCGGCTGCATATGCTAGGAAAGATTATGTGTTCCTCTTCGTCCCCTCCCACAGCTGGCGCTTTCTCCATTTTCCATCATCTGCACAGAAACCAATGATAATTTCAGGAATGTGTACGATTCTTCTGTAATCTTCACTTTCCTTCTGATTCTCTACCTTGTCTATCATTTCAGAACTCATCTCATACAAATACAGCTCTTGAAGATGGCTCAAGTGCTGAATACCCAAAGGTAACTCATCTAGTAATGGAAGTTGTTCCAGAATGAGTTGATGGAGACGAGGCAATGCACCCTCCTCCACTCTCATCCATCTCAACCCTTCCATTCTCTTTAATTTCATCCACTTCAACTTTAGGAACCCTCCAGTCTTGAAACACAACCCTTCTCCCAGGTAAGATCCGTAGAAACTAATTTTACCCAAATTGGGCAAATTTTGGAGGGATTCAAGCGGATCCTCCTCACTCCTTAACCTGCTGCAATTCAAATCTATTCTTAACAAACTGTGAAGATGAGCTACCCATTGTGGCATCTTTTCTAAGCGGCCTTGCAAAATCAGCATATGAAGAGATTGAAGAAATGAAGAAGAAGAAAGAGAAGGATGATGATGATCTAGATCGATGATCTCATGATCATCACCTTTTCCAATTGAATAAATGTTTAATTTATGAAGACTAGCGAGGTTAGCAAGGGAAGAGCAGAGCTCCTTTCCATCTTCTCTTCTTAACTTTGTAATGCCTAATTCTCTTAATTGGGTCAACTTTCCGATCTCCTTAACAATTGTGGACCCACTACTTGCATCTATGCAGCTTAATATTTCTAGGGCAAGAAGCCCTCCCATATTCGATGGAGCTTTGAATCCATGATATCCATAATCATCATCGGAAGGATCAACTTGTTGATATACTTTGAGAACCCGAAGTTTTTGCAGCTTTAGGATTTCCGTAGGTAATTCCCTAACTCCAGTGTTACCCAAATCAAGAAACTCCAAATGTTGAAGCTTTCCAATGCCTTTTGGGACTCTCTCCACACTCGTACCCCATAGGTCTAGATGCTTGAGATGAAACAAGTTGAAAATCTCATTTGGTATTTCCTTCTGCGTCTTTTGACCTTTCAAATCCAAAACCTTTAACAAATTGCTCCTCCTTAAAACTTTAGATAACAACATTCTAGACAGGAGTGGGTTCGGGGATCCAATTGTAACGATTGACCGAAGGTGGTCAAAGCAATAATTTTGTCTTAGCTGGTGGTGCTGGGCTTGGGTGTTGTTACTACTACTACTATGGACTATTAGACGGCGTACCTTCTCGGACGGCCACCTTGTTGGTTTTCCAGTGGTAATTGTGACCATGTTTTGTTCTTTTGACTGGGAAATGACAATTTCTCGTAATAGGTCATGCATTCGACAATATCCGGGTATTCCTTCATAAAACACACTAGTCACTTGAATTAGGCTTCTATTGACGAGTCCACTAAAATAACCCCAAGCTACATCTTCAATACTCATTCCTTCTCTCCATTCTACAAACCTTTCAGCAATCCATAAGTTAACAAGTCTTCGGCATCTTATTTTGTAATCCTCTGGATAAATGCTTAAATACAACAAACATGTCTTGAGAGGCCAAGGCAGGTCACTATAACTCAGAGAAAGTATCTTTTTAACTCTGTCCAGTTTACCCGTGCCTTCTAATTCACCGCCAAGACTGCGTCGAACCATCTCCCATTCGTCTGTCCTGTTTACATCTTTCGAAGCCAAAAGCCCACTGATTGCAATGATTGCAAGGGGCAAGCCCTCACATTTGTCCAATATACCTTTGGCAACGTCAATCAAATGGCCAGGGCAATTACCTCCGTCAAAGACCTTGTTGCGAAACAGGGTCCACGAATCCTCATTAGATAGTGGCTCCACTCTGTAGACAAGACCCCGAGATTCAATGCAAGAGGCAGAGGCTACATCAGCTTTTCGAGTTGTTAGCATGACACGGTTGCCGTAGCTACTCTCGGGCAGTGCAAATTTGATGGTATTCCAAAATTCCACGTCCCATACATCATCAAAAACAATTGCATACCTTCCAGCTTGTTGAAGAAAATCTTTGACAAATTCTTTCAGCTCGGTGGTATTCAAAGACTCGATCGATTGTGGGACTGGTTTCTTGCCTTCCTTGTGCAACTGCCTAATCAAGTCTTTCAGGAGGTACTGAAAGTCACATGTTTGAGAGACAGTTACCCAAGCACGAACTGGGAAATGCCTTCTAACTTCAGGATCCTCGTGGACTTTTTTCACTAGAGTAGTTTTGCCAAGTCCTCCCATACCAACCACTGAAACAACTTTCAGTTGGTAATCATCCCTTTGGAGGAGCTGAGAAATTAGATGTTTCTTGGGCTGGTCAATGCCAACTAATTTAGCTTCTTCCACAAGCAGTGCGTCATCTCTGCTATAGCGCCAGGTTGTGTTGTTCACAGCAGATAGTGAGTTGGACGCTTGGGCAGAGATACCATATTCGGATTGGTATCTTTGATGAGCTTCAGATATGCTTTTGATTCTGGACTTGATGCTTTGTATTTCGCTAGCAACTCGATGACGAGCCCCCAAATTCTTGATGGAGCTGAAAATTCTCCTAACAGAGCCGTAGAATCCTGTTTCACGATTCCGAGCAAAGCGAGCTACATATTCATCAAGAATGTCTTCAGTGTCATAAGCAGCTTCTCGCACTTGCTTCATCCATTCTTGGAGCCTGGGTTGAGCACCTTCTTCTTTTGCTTCTGCCTCTCTCAGGAAAGCTCTCATGTGCCCCAACTCATCCATGATGAATTGAACCTCTTGCTGAAGCCCTCCCAATAGTCGTCCCTCCTCGCGCAGAAAAGTTGAGAGTTGATGCAGCACAAAAGAGAGAACTGTTGCTACCATTTTTAGTCTTTCTTTCTAACTTAAGAATGTAGGGGAAAGCGGGTTTTTGTTTATGGGACGGTCCACTTGTAGTATCTTGAAAGGAAGAGGAGGTTATGGATTCATAAGCTGATGAACTTTGATGCTATATGGTGCAGTATTTATCAAAAAGAGAAACCGTGTCAAAAAGAAAAAGAAAGAACTAACCAACTAGAGAAACTAAAGCAAGAAATATGACTGAAATTGAAGACGAGAAGATAAGACGGCAACGTGACTGTGAAAGACGAAGCTGCCTTACCTACTTACAATACAAAATCATGGAAGCTATTAAGAAGACTGTGCAAATGGTGGGGTGATCAGCCTTCAAGACCTTCTTTCAAGTTTCAACTGTGGGTCCTTTGGTCGGATGAAGATAAAGGAGTTACTACCGCAGCATCCTGCAAAAGCAATGATGTCGAATTATTTAAGGGAAGGAATAAAGTTAAAACGCGGTTGGACTGGACATTATTTATTTCATTGACGAAGAAATAAAACTACTACAACAAAAGTCTTTGCACCTTCTACAACAAAAGTCCTATGGAACTAATTTCTGTATTTTTTTTTAGCCCCTTGGACCAATTAGTATTTTTGTAATAAAAACGGATGGAATATCAAAGAAACCTTGGGAACAAATCACTCATGCATGTGCGTTTAAGTAGTTAAAGAGGAAAGAGCACGAGAATGATAGTCTATTTAAGGGTGCATTTGATAAAATTGAAGTGTGAAAATTGAAGTTTAAAATTTGAATTTATTAATTTATTAAATTATTAATTATTAAATCTAATATATTTGAATACATGTCACGTTTAGTGATAAGTGAATAACATATCACTTAATTTTAAGAGTAAATTTTGTTTAAAAATTCAGTATCACTTAATATATATATATATATGTATGTATTTATGTATTTATGTATGTACATAGGTGATAGACATTTGCATAGAGAGGCTTATTTGGTATCTAATCTAGAGCGATATCCGCAAAGCCAACGAGGAAACCACAAAATTAAAAAAAATAATAAAAGTAAGATGCCTTGAGAAACGTTAGACAGAGATTCAAGGGATCGTCAATCATGGCATTCCAAAAGAAAAGGAAAACAACAAATTAAAGAGGAGAATCATCGAGGACATCAAAAATTAAAACCCAATAAATTAACTTTCTGATGTTGAAATAATGATCAAGTGAAAGGCATCCCACCTCCAAAACTTAATTAGTTCAATGTTATTTTTTTGTTAATAACAGCACATATAAGTGTGAAAGCTGTGGAAGACAGAAGTATAAATCAGCATATCGAGAAGGAAAACTTAGGATCCATGAGCTACTAATAACTTGGCCTATGTATTTTAAACCAGTAATTTAATAAAACTTCAAAAGTTTTATTGAGCTGGATAGGACGAAAGGCGGCTCTTTTTACCAATTAGAATCGTCCTATGCAACATACATCATCAAACAACATAAAGAAATTGTGTATTTTAATTCGGGAAAATCGCCAATTTAGTCCTCAAACTATTTTACTAAAGTCGATTTGGTCCCTAAAAGTTTTATCGCATCAATTAAGTCCCTTAACTAAAATTCTTGTGCCAATTAAGGACTTATACGGCGTCGCCACCCAAAACTCATGTATCTGTACAGAAAACAACGGCCAGGCAGGGGCCTTTTTGGAAGTTCACATCCTAATTTCTACGGGAAGCAAGACAGAGCCCATTTTGCATCCGAATTGGGGGAAACCTGTGAAATTAGGGGTTTTCCAAGACAGAAACCCATTTTGCATGCAAATAGCGGAAGAAATTGGGGGTTTGTGGAAATTAATTTCATAGATGCAATTGCATGTACTAACAACTAACTAAATAAAAGTAGCTAAACTTTCGCAAATTACCATGAAGACGAATTCACCATTTGCTTGAAAAGGAAAGATGGGTAAAAATAATTTCTTATTGTATCTAATCTTGACGTAATTTCCTCTGCTGGTCCCTTGGCCTTACTGTAAATGAATCGACAGACAAAGACAACCATCACTTTTGTTAATGAACTCACCGCAACATGCGTATCTATGGAAAGTCTTTCTTTCTTCTACTTTCCTCACTCCTTCTCTTTCTTTTTTTTTTTCTCCTCTCTTCTCTTCCTCTATTTTTTCCCCCACCTCATCACTCAGATTATAGACCTCATCAATGAAGCACCAAGCCTCTGAACTTCCGTTGGGGAAACCACAGGCACGGAAAAAAGCACCCAGGATAGCTCCGTTACTTATTGCCTTGACTGTTCTTTTCACAATTATCCCTTTATATTATCCTGCATTAAGATACAACAGTAATCCCAAGAAAATAAATGAAGCATCCTCTTTTGATTCTCATTCAGAAATCACTTTAGAACAAAACAATGACCAAGACCATCATCTAGGCGAAGAAGGCGACCGAACATTGGCGGCCCCAAAAGAAACGTACACAAGGGGATGATGATATTGCAGAGAGACCCCCCGAAAGCTCGAAAGATCAAGAGGACGAATCAGCAGATACAGAGACAAGAACAACAACAACAGGAAGGACATAATGGAATTTTGAATCGGTTTCCCGTAGAAATTAGGATGCGAACTTCCAAAAAGACCCCTGCCTGGCCGTTGTTTTCTGTACAGATACATGAATTTTGGGTGGCGACGCCGTATAAGTCCTTAATTGGCACAAGAATTTTAGTTAAGGGACTTAATTGATGCGATAAAACTTTTAGGGACCAAATCGACTTTAGTAAAATAGTTTAAGGACTAAATTGGCGATTTTCCCTTTTAATTCATAAAAATGTAGCCAACCACCATTGCCCGTACCATTACTCTCGACCTTATATTTTCAATGTTATTGAAGATGAGATAAAATTCATTCTATATTTACCTCTTTTTATTACTCTTGACCTTATATTTTCAACTTTACTAAAGACAGGACAAATTTAATTCTATTTTGCCTTTTTTGATTCCAGATCAAATAATAAGCAACTTAAGTAAAAAATTTACTTATGCTATTCTATTCTTCAATGCTTTCAAAATTATTACCTTGTGAAATAATGCAATTTTATTTTTTTAAAGATAATTTGACGGATGGATAATTATTACTTTTGGTTTAGTTAGTTTTTCAAAAGGAGAAAAGAAGTAAATAATAATATTATTGGACTCGGAGGAAACTGGAATGATCTCAGTTGTTCTCTTCGTTTGTTGTTCCTAGCTTTGAAGTGTATAGTTTTACTTTTAGGAAACTGGAAAGCTTTTCTTTTTTCTTTTTTTTTCCCCTGGTTTCGTAGACAAGGTTGGATGTAAAGAAAGAAGTGGGAATGAAAATATTGGAGATGACTAAATTATTTTTTAATGCTCAGCATAAGGCAATTAAGGTAAACCCTTAACCACGCAGCCAAATCCGATCACCACCATCTTATGATGTCTAATTTTTCTTTTAGTTTATTGTAATGTGTAAAAAAAAAAATTAGATACACTCGACAATGTCAAATCATAATTTTGCGTTTCTATTTTTCTTCTTTCTTCTATGTAAAATGAATGATAGTGCCACACCAACTTGGCACTTTGGATCACCAATGTAATCTTTCATCTCAGTTCTTTTTCTCCAGTTGTGAAATTATTACAACTAAGACTAGATTAGGAATAAGGGACAAGAAGCGGCTCTTTTGACCAATTAGAATTAAATTGTGCATTATACATAGTCAAACAACATAAAGAAAATTATGTATGCTATATAGTATATATTATACTCGACCTCTAATTGCCAATAATATTGAAGTTGGCATATGTTTCATTCTATAATTATCTGTTCAATTTTTTCTTTTGAAGTTTGCCTCTTTTTTTTTTCTTTGATTATATTCACCTTTCATCATCGAATTGAATTTTCAACGTACCGAGGTTTTCTCAAATCGCTTCATACAAGATGCATGATATTTGTTCTGATTTACTGTATCATCTTTGCATTTGGCATGGAATCTTACTATTCACCTTATTGTAATGATAAATGGTTAAAATGGAACCAAATGCGAGCATAGTTAGAGGAAGCCCGAGCTTGGAATCTGTCCTCTTGCAGTTTTACTTGTGCAAGAATAATTAATTTATGGAAAATTTTGCTACATATCTGCAAGGACTAAATAAATATTGACTATAGTTAGTGAGAATGTATCCTCGTAAAGAAGATTTTTATATAGGGATATTGTTATGAAAAAGAGAAATTTGAGACATATATATAGTTAGATTTGCTTTTCCTGAATTTAACGAGTCGTAGGCTAAAAAAGTTGTAGTAGTTCAATTCTTTTTTTTTTTTTTTCCAAATCCTAGTACGAAGCTGCTACTTGAGTTAATAAATTGAAATTCACTATTAAAATTAACTATTGTAGAGTCATAATTTGGACTCAAATGTGATAAGGTGCATTACTCGAGCAACTGGAATACTGTAATTTGGAAAAGCAATTTCAAATGCAAAAGAAGAAACAGAGGTACAAAATTTTCTTAGTGATCATAACACTATGATAGGTGTCGATGCCTATGCAATAATAATTACCTACTCAAGAAAAATACAAATTTTGTATATAGCGGTGAGTATGGTCGAATCTACAATGACTGCGGATAATTTGGTTCTTCTAGAGTTCAGCGCATGGGAGATTTTTGAAAAATATAAAATTACTAATTAACTAACTAATGAAACAACTAATAGAAATAAACAAGAATTAATCAATAACCAATACGACTCTAGCCAAAGGTGCAACTTTTCAGCCACGGTCCATTCAACTGATCATCGATACAAAGATAATTAAATTACTCATTACTAGATTGGTTATAGTTGTCATACAAGCGATAAACAACCAACCTTTCCTTACTTTTTCGATAGTCAAGGTACGACCGTTAACTATTTCTCTAATCAAGAAATAACCCTAAGTACGACCATAGGATTTAATTCCTTGATTGCATGAAGAATTAGAAAAGCCCAACCCTAACTAACAAACACGCTACAAGGGTTTGTTTAAGTTAGATCATACGTTTCCCTAACATGAAATCAATCACGCTAGTCGTCACTAATATTAATCAATAGAACAATTACGAATTCAATCAATTAATATGACAGTAGATTATTAGGTTAATTCAAATATCGGACCCTTGACATTCAAATAACAAAACAATCATAAGCAATTAAACCAGAAAACGTACAAATACCAATGAATAAAAGAAATAAGTAAAATAATTCGATCTCACAGATATTTGGAACTGCGTCTTCAAATTAACCCTTGACTAGATGCAAAGCTTAGCCACGTCGTATAAATAAATCTCCACGCAAATGAATTGAATTCATGAACGTCAAACCGTCTTTAACTAATTAATCAAGAAGTAAAAGATGATTCTCCCGTTGGAAATTTTGTCGAACAGTAGGCGCGTGCATGACAAGGAAAAAGTCAGAAAACTAAACTATTACTAAAGCCAAAAAAACCCAAGCCTCTGTACGTTTGTTTCTAAACATTGACTAATGCCTTTCTATCTCCGTGGTCCCCGCTGAAATTGAGAATAAAACCGAAAGTGAGGCTCCGCCGAATTCCCTTTCTTTTCGTTTTCCATTCCTGGGAGGACTCCTAGTCAGCAGCTCTTCATCACCCAAAAGCAAAAGGAAATCCGTCTCCTCAGCACCATTTGGGCCCGGTTTGTGAAGCCCTTGGAAGTCTCAATTTTCTCCAGAAAGTTCCTCCTATTTTGTGCTTTTCTGTTCCGCTTCCTGAAATTGAATCTAGATACCAAATATAAGTATATATAAACAATTAAACAATATTTGGCAAGGACAATGGGAAAAATTAACAATAAAATTACTAATAATTAACACCCTATCACACTAGTTCCTAGAAACAGCATAAAAAAGGAAACAGAAAGACATTATCCACATTATAAAGTTTTATCAATAAAGTTTTATCAATGTTTGTCATTTTTATATAGTAACTTGATATAAAAGAATTGGCAAAACTGTGTGAGAAAGTTAAGGATGAAATACGAGGAAAACTCTTACTCATAACAAAGAAACTGCAGCAAAAAAAAAAAAAAAAAAAGAAGTGAAGTGGAGCCATTAAAGTTACTCGAAAAGAAAAAGAAAGAAGTAACTAATTACAAGAAACTAAAGCATGAGAGATGATGGAAATTCAATAGAAAGAAGATAGACTTTTAGGCGTCCTAGCTTTCATCCCGTTATATCTGAAGTAATATTCTTGTCATTTATTGAAATAAAACAATTTCCACCGCAATTTGAATTGTTTTTTCGGATAGAGTCAATTTAGTTTTTTAGACAAGGGAATTTTTTTTTTGTAATTCTTTCCTTTTTTTCCAAGGATCAAAAAAAAATTTATAAGGGAATTTCATTTTTAGTATTTATTTTTTTAAGGATTAAAATTATAAATTATATTAGTATTAGTATTTTGAGTTTGTATCGTACCATGACAATGTTGTAATTTTATAGTGGGCTCATCCCCCTTTTTTGTGCTCTTATGGTACATAATAGAAAAAGCCTTAATTTTATTAGTCTGAACGCCATTAGGTGGTTGGCTGGTATATCAATTTGATTAAGCGAATTAGTGTTGCTGCCCTGTCCCTTCACTCTCACGATGGGCTGATAAAAAGTTGAATTTGCTGTGACTGATGATGTTTGAACTATACCTTTATCAGCATGTGTTTTCTAGTTTTAAAAACTTTTAATCGATATATCAAGGAAAGCTTTTCTTTTTTCTCTTTTGTTTTCCTGCTTTTGTAGACAAGGTTGAATGTGAAGAAAGAAGTGGGAATGAAAATATTGGAGATGGCTATAAGACAATTGAGGTAAGCCTTTGAGACAATTGAGGTAGACCGCTATTAGTCTTGCTGGCTTGTTCTTCCAATCTCACGATGTGCTCATAAAATGTTGGACGTGAAGAAAGAAGTGGAATTGAAGATATTGGAGATGGCTAAAATTGAATGTTCAGCATAAGACAATTGAAGTAAACCCTTAACCACGTAGCCAAATCCGATCACCACCATCTTATCATGTCTAATTTTTCTTTTAGTTTATTGCAATGAGTAAAAAAAAAAAAATAGATACACTCGAATACGTCAAATCATAATTTTGTGTTTCTATTTTTCTTCTTTCTTCTTTGTAAAATGAATGACTTTGGATCACCAATGTAATCTTTCATCTCAGTTCTTTTTCTGCAGCTGTGAAATTATTACAACTAAGACTAGGTTAGGAATAAGGGACAAGAAGTGGCTCTTTTGACCAATTAGAATTAAATTATGCATTATACATAGTCAAACAACATGAAGAAAATGTACATTTGCATTCCCAGAATGTAGTCAGCCCAAGAATTAAATTATGTATGCTATTACACTCGACCTTAATTGCCAATAATATTGAAGTTGGCATATGCTTCATTCTATAATTATCCGTTCAATTATTAGTTCAAATGAATCTGTCCTTTTGCAGTTTTACTTGTACAAGAATAATTAATTTATGGGAAAATTTTGCTACGTATCTGCAAGGGCTAAATAAATATTGACTATAGTTAGTGAGAATGTATCCTTGTAAAGAAGATTTTTATACAAGGATATTGTTATGAAAAAGAGAAATTTGAAACATATATATATATATAGTTAGATTTGTTTTTCCTGAACTTTCCTAAGGTGTTATTTGCCTCTATTAGACAAATTACCTCTAGGATACAACAAAGTCTAAGAACTATCAAATGAAAATAAAAGTGATTTAATTCTGTCGAGCCGCCATTAACTACCTCTGATTGACACCCTTTCAGAAAGCCCCAAGTGCCCAAGTGCCCTTGTCAAGATTTTATATATCTTGAAATAAGTTTCCCACCAAACTTTCCCTCCAAACTATTATCTTGGAACAAGTTTGTAAAGGAATAGGACAATGACTCATATATAGGCAACATGCACTTTATCCTCTTTCAATGTGGGACAATGGATTTCAACATACTCATTACAAACTATTACCAACAGCTGCAACTTGAGTTAATGAATTGAAATGCACTAGTAAAATTAACTATCGTAAAGCCATAATTTGGACTCAAATGTGATAAGGTGCATTATATGAGCTACTCGAATACTGCACACCCGAAAAGCAACTTTGAAACAAAAGAAGCAAAGGCTCAATGTTTTCATAACAATCAATAACACTATTGATTCCTAGAAACATCATAAGAAATGAGATAGAGAGACACTATGAATATTATAAAATTCTATCAATATTTGTCATTTTTTTATGGTAACCAACTACAGAAAAATTGTCAAAGTCGTATGAGAAAGTTAAGGACCAAATTGCACTAACGTGTTTCATTCCAAAGCTAATTGTATTTCATAATTCATAAGAAAATTTGATGAAATAAAAATTCTTTTTTGAATATGAGACCTTGATTGTGACAATACATAAATACCCTCAATGATATTAGAAAGTGCATTCAAATTTAGGGACATGACGTGGTCCTAATTATTTTGTAAGAAGGGTGATCTTGAAAAGAAAAACTCAAACACTCAGCCGTCAGAACAAACTCACTCTTTCAGCGTACATATAGATATAGATACAGACGAATCTTTGTAATTAATAAAGTGCAACATGCTGATCAATAAGAGTCAATGGTAGGTAAAATAGCTGGCATCAAGGTACACCATGTTGAAGGTAACTATAGTATAGATAAACATAAATATTTGTAATTAACAAGATACATCATGTTGATCAACAAAATTCAATGGTAGGTAGAAAGCTGGCATCATCCTTGAAAGCGTCCTTTAGGACAGAAGAGCTAGAAACCAAAATGATGGAGATCAGTAAATTATTCACAAGATGCCCTGAACTTACAAGAATCATCCTTGAAAACGTCCTTTTGGACAAAAGAGCTAAAAACCAAATTGAAGGAGATCAATAAATTAATCACAAGATGCCCTGAACTTTCGAGGAAGCCAATTTGTGCAATAATACATCATACTTTATAGACGGAAATCTGCAATTGGTGAAGTTGGATAAGACTCTGCTGATGCAATTGTGGCTTCAAAATAATGCAAAGATGACAACAATGAGTTGGAGCCAGCTTATTGACGACAATAATGCTTTTATTTTTTAGGCACGTTAGATGTGAAATGTGAGAGTTGACTGCTCTCTGAGCTCATTCCAGTGTGAAAGAACCTTCTGCGATAGCAAAATGCTGTTCTCTACCAGTCCCATTCAGTCATTTGCAATATGATTATGGTTATTTATTAGTGTGAACACACATGATTGGAATGAACATTTGTTTATTTATGTAGAAAAAGTGATCTTGTTAACGTTATTTTTTATAAATAGCAGCCCGCTCAAGTGATTGTGCTCTATTTTTTTTGGGGTAAATTGTGGAAGATAGAGGCACTATTAAATCAGCATACCTCTAATCATTTACCTACCGTATATCTATATGAGGGCAAAACTCGGATCACATGCATTAATGCTAACGATAATGATCTACAATAAACAAGATATATCATGATATATATGTTATAATCTTGTGTTTCTCTCTCTTTTATTGTTATCTGATTTTTCTTTCATCATCCTTGCTTTTTGTCTCACCATCTCCCCATACGGTAAGTCATTTAGATATGTCATGATTTTCCTGTCATATTTTTTAAAGCAATACTCTAGTGTTAAATAGGAATATCCAAAAATATCTGATCAGGATAGAGTTTTGTACACCAACTTGTTATTTATACGGTACTGCAAGTATTCAAAACTCAAAAGGAGACCTTAAAGGGGCCAAAAAAAAAATAGGGAAGACCTCATCACTCATGAGGTCAGTTCAGGTTTCTGAATTATTCCATCAAGGATACTGAAATTGGAAAAAAAAATAGAAAATTATGAATGAAACGGAGAAAGGGACCAAGAAATCTATAAATTACCATCAAATGTCAAATGAGTGGTGTTTTTCACCTATTGGCACACCCTTTAACCCGCCGCCCACCTCTTTTTCAAATGGATGGTAGATATATAGATAATTGCAATGCAATGAAATATTAGAGACTTACTCTCATCCTAGCATATCAATTTCTTAACTTGAGGTGTATATGATAACAAATTTGAGTTTCTGTTTAAAAAGTATAATTTGTGAATTGCCAGGTTTTATTTTTTTATTGGTGAATAACTTCCAAATATTAGATTCATGGTTTCTTTTCAGAAATTCCTATGTTTTTATTTGATATATTTACTTTAATTTGACATATAAGCATTATTCAATGTAATATGCAGTACGCTTTTTTCCAGCTTCAGATGTTGTAAAAAATTTATTTTCTTTTGCAAGTCAAAATCAAATTAGGATTTGTTATCCCTTATGTTATATCCAGAACCTAGTAGAATAAGATTAAGTAGCATTACATTATTTGGTAGAAACTATGTTTCATTAAGTAATTTCGTTCCAAATCTAACTATATTTCATAAGAAAAATGTAATATACTTCTCTTCCTAAAATAAATACTTAACAATGATATTACACAATTACCCTCAACAATATCTACAAGTCATTCAAATTTAGAGCTAGCCATAATATGTTATGGGAGGGTTAATGTTGGAAAGAAAAAACTAATTTTTACAATAATTAATAAAGTAGAAATAGTTCTTAAATTTCCTTTTACAATATGGTTCCCTTTTTTTTGGGTTTAACTTTGTTTTACAATATGGTATATGGTTTCGTTTTTTTTTTTTTGTTTAACTTTGTTTGGAATTCCTTTCCTTTTAGAATACTAAATTTTAGAAGACGATAATTATATCAACACTAATATCCATAAATATCCCTCCCCCAATTCATATTTGAAATTTAATATAAGCTTCATTATTTCATTATACAAGGGCATTACTGGAAAGTGAAAACTAAATTACTAAAACACCAAATCACATTGGTGCTTTTAATATATATGCATATATACATGTATATATATATATGTATATATGTATGTGATAGACATTTGCACAGAGAGACTTATTTGGCATCTAGTCCAACAAAGCTAACAAGGCAAGCACAAAATTAAAAACATAAAAATAAAACGCCTTGAGAAACATTAGAGAGAGATTCAAGGGATTGTCACCCATGGCATTCCAAAAGAAAAGGAAAACAACAAATTAAAGAGGAGAATCATCGAGGACATCGAAAATTAAAACCCAATAAATTAACTTTCTGATGTTGAAATAATGATCAAGTGAAAGCCGTAAGAAATTTTATATTGTAACTTAATACAGAAGAATTTTTCAAAGCCGTAAGAAATTTAAGGACGAAATATGAGAAAAATTCTTACTCACAAAAAAAGAAACTGCAGCAAATAAATGGAGTGGAGCCATCGTAGTCAAAAAGTAAAAGAGAAACTAAAGCAAGAGACGTGATGGAAATTGAATAGAAAGAAGATAGACAGCAACGTGATTTTGAGATAGAGCGACGAAGCTGCCTTACCCGCTACACTACAAAATCATGGGAATTATTAAGAGGACCATGCAGTTGGTGGGGTGTTCACTCTTTGTAGATCATTGTTATGAGCTAATAATCCAACAGGAACAGAGAGAACTGTTTGTGCCACTTGCAGTTTTGTAGATCATTTAGCCCTCAATATAAAATTTACTGGATTCAGATTTTAACATAGAAATTGAACATCTAAATTAATTAAATAGCACTACATTTCTTAGATAAAACTTACTCCCAAAATTAAGTGATAAGTTATTCACTTATCACTAAACGTGATATGCATTCAAATGCATTAGATCTAATACTTAACAATTTAATAACTTAATGGATTCAGCTTTCAGATTTAAAACTTTAGTTTTATGAAATGCACTTTCAGTGATAAGTGAATAGTTTATCACTTAATTTTGGGAGCAAGTTTTGCTTAGGAAATTCAGTGCCACTTAATTAATTTAGATATTCAGTTTTTAATTATCAAACAGTATGAATATGTTAAGATCTGAATTCATTAAATTTTATAGGTGCTAAAATGGGTTGTCAAACAGGACCTTAATTTTGGATTCTTTTGTGCTGTGCCAAAGAATAAGAGATGGACTCTTTAACTCTCTGGACATTAATCAATCGAGTCTAATCAAACCCAATGAAGCATAAGTAATATAAATTAATATTTTATATAATTTTAAATGAGAATACAATTGACATTTCACACTAATAAATATAAAAAAAAAATTTCAAAAGGATATATTACATTTAAATCTCGATTGAGTTCAACTGAACTTGATGAGTTTTCAAGCTTCATATAGTAGACTCGAACTTGAACTCTTCAAGCAATTTGAGATACTCAAACTAAATATTGAACTCCTTTAACCTGAGTTTTGACAAAACATGCTTGTGAGTAATTAATTTGTTGAGCTCGACTCGTTTTATACCCATACGACAAAATACTCTCAATTAAGGGAGTAAGTGACTATGTTGCAATTTTATGGTGGACTCTTCCCCCTTTTGGTGCTCTTATGGTACATAAAAGCGAATCTCTGACCAAATTTCGGCATAAACATACATGTGCGTTCAAGTAGAAATGAGGAAAGATCACAAGAGAACGAGAATCTACTACTATAGATAAAGAAAAACCCAACTCAAAATGAATTATTCTATCAAAGTTACAGGAGAGTAGGGGTGCAGCTGAGTTTTGAGCATGTTGTGGGTTAAAGTTGGTTTTAGATTTTTTTTTTCTCCTTTCTCGTCAGTTGAAGAATGGACTGAGGAAAGTCAGATTTCAATTTCTGTAACTCGGCAGTCGGGGATTGATTTAAGAAGACATTAGACATTAACGTTGGTTGTGCTACTATGGTTGGACTACGTCATGGACGAAGTTAAGAATAGAAAATTATAAACAAATCTGTAAGCACAATGTTTTCACCTACCAACGCCGAGAAGCAGCTTTTTAACCAGTATTTGTAAACCTTGAATTCCATAATAATGTAGTTGCTTTAGCCTGAGCTTTAAATACCCCTACCCTTATTTTTGGGTAAATTAAACATAAAATCCTATGGTTTCACTCATTGTCATATAACCCTATAACATTGTAAAATATCTATTTCACTCCCTTAGGTTCAATATAAACTTTACAAAAAATAATCTCTGTAACGTCATTAGTTCAAATATTATTAATTTCCTTACTTAAATACTAAAGCGAATAAATGCCTAACCATCTCAGATAAAATCACAGGGGAATTGTGTGGATCAATGCAAAAAACTGCAATGAGGTAAGGTGGATATTTATATAAATCATAAAGGATTAAGTGGATTTTATTATTCCATCACATACGTTTTCTGGAATGTGTTTGGTTCAATCACCTAATCAATGATGTATTCCTTCCATTTTCTACTTTGCATAAAACCACATAAAGGTTATGTGACTATTGTGAAACTTTAGATGTGTTATGTAGCATTGAAGAAAATTATAGGGGGATTATATGTAATTTATCCTTTTTTTTTTTTTACATGAATTGTAGTTATATATATTATTTTAATGCTTTTATCGACTAAATGACATTGAACCTTTTTTTGGGGGTCAAATGATGTTGTAATCAATAGAGAGAAATTTGAGAAGGAATATGAGGGTTCAAATCTCATCTATTTATTAGAAACTAGCTTCCCGAATTTCAGAAAAGGAATTTAATTAGAGATCCTCTCTTCATTTCCTTTTTTTTTTGCTAGTCCATCGAACCTGCCCTGAATAATCCCCCTTTGCCGGATTATTTCCGATGTAATCATAAAAAGCTAATTTTTCAGGAATTTTAGACCAGGCTTCTGATAAACTTTGATATTTCTGCTAGTCCAGCACTAACTCTTCGATATATCTCTTGCTGAAAGTACCCCTGATCCCATTGATAACGAGTGGGCCCAAAAATTCGATCGGAGTAGTTGCTGAACCATACCACATAGTTCCGGCAACAACAAAAGCCGCAAAAAAGACAGCAGCGATACTACTGGAAAGGACGGTTTCAATATTTCCATACGCAATCCCTTGTATAGGCGTCCGCTATACGTTAATCAAACAAATTGCAAAGCCAATCGTTCTTGATTGCCCACATGTTGCTAAATCTAATCATCAGCATTGGCTCTCGGTTGCCTGCATAATTATCATCTTTTGATTTTTCAATGAATTACACTACAAAAGAATACGAGTTCAACTTTACTACTAGCAAAACTATTAGCAGAAGTTATTCACAGCCCATGAACTCATACGGAACAACATGCAATGCATTGATGCGAAGGCAAAAGAGATCCTGGGCCCAGGTGGCGAATGCTCCGCCTTAGCACTCAGCTGTCGCTGGCTGTTATGAGCCTTGAAAAAATGATCTAAGTTGTGCAAAGAGTGGGCTGGGAACATTAACATTACTTTTTGTACGTTTGCTCTCTGAGGTAATTTTTGGTAATAACTTTGTCCCGTGCTGAGGGAAACCCCGGTCGATTTTGTATTTCTATTTTGAGATATGAGGGCCTTTCCATCTCCGAAGCTCAAATAGAACAGTTTGGAATTGCTGATGGTTCTGCGGCAAGCTCAAAATCAAAGAACAAGGAGATTGATGTGAGCATCTATCTAGTTGAGATTGTTATGTATTAGGTCCTGAATTCTCTATAGTTTTGTGCTTTTGTGATTTTGTGCTTTACCACATAAGTCTTCATAGTTTAAAAACCTATATGGAACCCCATCATGATTTGGGTTAATGTGTCACTGTTAGTTTTCTCGTTAAAACTAACAGTTAATAATAAAAGGTCAAAATCAAACTAATAAATTGATAAATTCAAGCTTTCACTACTCTCTCTCTCTGGGAAGAGAAAAGGTGATTTTGAAAACCTATTTGTATAGAAAAACTTTCCAAAAAAATTTCTCGTTTACATTATAAACACATTTTCCAATCCACTTTTTTATATTCCTAACCACTTTTTTATTTCACATACATCACATCATAAAAAGTATTACAGTAATTATTTCAAACAACTATTTGGAATAATACTCTATCCAAACAAAGCCTTAATTTTCTCCAAATAAAAAAGAGATGGAAAGAAAATAAAAAATAAAAATAAATAAATAAGAAACAAAAAGGATGGAAGGGAAATATAAAACAAATAAATGAGAAACAAAACATACCAAATCTCTTTTGACTAGAAATATCATTATAGGCTTTTAGACCAAATCTTTAATAGCATTTTCTGTTTCTTTTTATGTTTGGAGGAAAAAAAAGAAGTAATGGAAGGGTAAATTTGTCAATTTATCAATTTGATTTTGATCTTTACTATTGACCATTAGTTTTAATGGAAAAAACTAATAGTGAAATTTTAACCCAAATCATAAGGGAGATTATATATATGTTTTTTAACCGTAGAGAAATTATGTGGTAAAGTATCAAATCACAGGAGGTAAAGTATAATTTACCCAACTTAATATTAGCTAGCCTTTACAGTGGTAAAGCAAATGGGTCTGTGGTTGCTCTTGATTGCCAACATACATATACGTAGATCATCCGCATTCTTGTGCTAAATTGCCAGCGTAAACCATATCTTTTGATTTTCCAATAAATACTGGAAAAAAAAAAAGAGTAACGAGTCCTTCTATACTACTGGAAGATTATTGATTGTTCACCCAAATTCGTCAAGTTTCGAAAAAAAAAAATCTTTAGAGTGAATTGAATCGAATTCAAATTTTGTGTTTTGCGATAATTCCTAAAAGAGAACGAAATGCAGATTTTGAGTGTTAAAATATTTTAAGAAATAGTGATACACATTGTAAGTTTATTAGCACAGTCAAGGCACAAAAAGATAAGAGTAACAACATCAAGCATTATACACGATAAATAAGACACAGAAGATGATGAACTTCTCGAAGGGGAAAAAAATTACTAATAAAAAATAAAAACAAAAAAGAGAAAGCAGTGTTGTCCACAAACTAGAGAACGGGAAGCCACGGCAGCTGCTGTTGCTGCCAGGAATGATTATGTTTTCTTCTTCTTCGCCCACAGGCTGCGGTGTCTCCATTTCCTATCATCTGTATAGTAACCAATGAGAATTTCAGGAATGTGAGCGATTTTTCTGTAATCTTCACTTTCTTCCTTCTGATTCTCTAACAGCTTCTCTCTCAATTGAGAACTCATCTCATACAGAGTCAGCCGTTGAAGCTGGCTCAACTGCTGAATACCCAATGGTAACTCCTCTAGTAATGGAAGTCGTTCCAGAATAAGATTTTGGAGACGAGGCAGTGCACCCTCCTCCACTCTCATCCATCTCAACCCTTCCATTCTCTTTAAGTGCAACCACTTCAGATTTAGGAACCCTCCAGCCTTGAAACACAACCCTTCTCCCTGGTAAGATCCACAGAAATTAATACTATCCAAATTGGGCAAATGTTGGAGGGATTCAAGCGGATCCTCCTCGCCCCTTAACCTGCTCCAATCCAAATCTATTCTTACCAAGCCGTAAAGACGAGCTACCCATTGTGGCATCTTTTCTAAGCGGCCACACAAAATCAGCATACGAAGAGATTGAAGAAACGAAGAAGAAGAAGAAGAAGAAGCAGGAGGACGATGATTTAGATCGATTATCTCATGATCGTCACCTTTACCAATTGAATCAACACATAATTCCCGAAGACTGGTGAGATTGGCAAGGGAGGAGCAGAGCTCCTTTCCGTCTTCTCTTCTTAACTTTGTAATATATAGCTCTCTTAATTGGGTCAGCTTTCCTATCTCCTTGACTATTGTGGATCCACTACTTGCATCTATGGATTTTAATATTTCTAGGGCAAGAAGCCCTCCCATATTTGAGGGAGCTTTAAACCCATGATATCCATAATCATCATCGGAAGAATCAACTTGTTGATATACTTTGAGAAACCGAAGTTTTTGCAGCTTTAGGATTTCCATGGGTAATTCCCTAACTCCGGTTTTTCCCAAATTCAGATACTCCAAGTGTTGAAGCTTCCCAATGCCTTTTGGGACTCTCTCCACTCCTGTACCATATAGGTCCAGATGCTTGAGATGAAACGAGTTGAAAATCTCATTTGGTATTTCCTTCCGTGTCTTTTGACCTCTCAAATCCAAAACCTTTAACAACTTACTACTCCTTAAAACATCAGATAACAACATACTGGACAGGAGTGGGTTTTTCGATCCAATTGTAACGAACGACCGAAGGTGGTCAAAGAAATAATTTGGTCTTTGCTGGGTGTTGTTACTACTACTACTATGGACTACTAGACGGCGTACCTGCTCGGACGGCCACATCGTTGGTTGTCCAGTAGTAATTGTGACCATGTTTTGTTCTCTTGACTTGGAAACGATAATTTCTCGCAATAGATCATGGACTCGACAATTTCCTTCATAAAACACACGAGTCACTTGAATTAGGCTTCTATTGACGAGTTCACTGAGATAACCCAAAGCTACATCTTCAATATTGATTCCTTCTCTCCATTCTACAAACCTCTCAGCAATCCACAAATTAACGAGTCTCAGGCACCCTATTTTGTAATCCTCTGGATAAATACTTGTGTACAACAGACATGTCTTTAGATGCCAAGGCAGGTCGCTATAACTGAGAGAAAGTATCTTTTTAACTCTGTCCAACTTACCCGTGCCTTCTAATTCACCCCCAAGACTGCGTCGAACCATCTCCCATTCATCTATTCTGTTTACATCTTTCGAAGCCAAAAGCCCGCTGATTGCAAGAATTGCAAGGGGCAAGCCCTCACATTTATCCAATATAACTTTGGCAACATCCATCAAATGGCCAGGGCAAGTACCTCCCTTAAAGATCTTGTTGCAAAACAGGGTCCACGAATCTTCAAAGGACAGTGGCTCCAATCTGTTGATATAACCCCGAGATTCAATGCAAGAATCAGAGGCTACATCAGATTTCCGAGTTGTTAGCATGACACGGTTGCCGTGGCCACTCTCGGGCAGAGCAAATTTGATGGTATTCCAAAATTCCACGTCCCATACATCATCAAAAACAATTGCATACCTTCCAGCTTGTTGAAGAAAATCTTTGATAATTTCTTTCAGCTCGGTGGTAGTCATGGACTCGATCGATTGCGGGACTGGTTTCTTCCCTGCCTCGTGTAACTGCCGAATCAAGTCTTTCAGGAGGTACTGAAAGTCACATGTTTGAGAGACAGTTACCCAAGCACGAACTGGGAAATGCCTTCTGACTTCAAGATCCTCATGGACTCTTTTCACTAGGGTAGTTTTGCCAAGTCCTCCCATACCAACCACTGAAACAACTTTCAGTTGGTGATCATCCCCTTGGAGGAGCTGAGAAATTAGATGTTTCTTGGGCTGGTCAATGCCAACTAATTTATCTTCTTCCACAAGCAGGGCATCATCTCTGCTATAGCGCCATGTTGTGTTGTTCACAGCAGAAAGTGAGTTGGACGCTTGGGCAGAGATACCATATTCGGATTGGTACCTTTGATGACCTGCAGAAATACTTTCGATTCTGGACTTGATGCTTTGTATTTCGCTGGCAACTCGATGACGAGCTCTCAAATTCTTGATGGAGCTGAAAATTCTCCGAACAAAGCCGTAGAATCCTGTTGGGAGATGCCGAGCAAAGCGAGCTACAAAATCATCAAGAATGTCTTCAGTGTCATAAGCAGCCTCTCGCACTTGCTTGATCCATTCTTGGAGCCTGGGTTGAGCATCTTCTTCTTTTGCTTCTGCCTCTCTCAGGAAAGCTGTCATGTGCCCCAACTCGTCCCTGATGAATTGGACCTCTTGCCGAAGCCCTCCCAATACTCGTCCCTCCTCGCGCAGAAAAGTTGAGAGTTGATCCAGCACGAAAGAGAGAACCGTTTCTGCCATTTTCAGTCTTTCTCTTTAACTTGAGAATGTCGGGGAAGGCGGCTTCTGGTTTATAGGACAGTCCACTTGGTAATATCTTGAAAGGAAGAAGGAAGAGGAGGTTATAGATTCATAAGCTGATGAACTTCGATGCTATATGGTGCAGTATTTATCAAAAAGAAAAAGAAAAAACTAACCAATTAGAAGAAACTAAAGCAAGAAATTGAAGACAAGAAGATGGGCGGCAACGTGATTGTGAAAGACGAACCAGCCTTACCTGCCACAATACAAAGTCATGGAAGCTATTAAGAAGGCTCTGCAAATGGTGGGGTGCACATGTCTTCAGGACCTTCTTTCAACTGTGGGTCCTTTGGTCGGATAATAACGAAGGAGCACCGTTCAACTGTGGTCCTTCTTTACAAGTAGAAGGAATAAAACTACCGCAAAATGTTTTGCTCCTTCTGCTAACATGTATAACCTTCCTTCCTCTATGGAACTAATTTCTGCTAACATGTACGTGTGCTGCAAGTTGCAATTATTTATTTTGGTGATATTCGTGCCAAACATATTCCTAAAGTGTGGTATCTCAAAACAATCAATTAATAAAGGGAATCCATTGAATGTTTTAGTCTCATCCCATTATTTGTGCGTCAACTATTATTTGAGAATCTAATATCTCTTTTGATTGAGAATTGAAAAATAAAATGTCATGTAAGTCTAAAAACTAACCTAATATGTCTAATAATTTTTTATACGACCTAAAACTGTATTAGTTTGAAAAATAACTTTATTTTCAATTATTGTAAATGATTTCAGAGGACTAATTTTTTGTAAACTTTAATCCTAATTACTTAATGACATTTGTATCTCTATATCCACATTAAAACGTACACGTAAACTATGTAAATACATTTTTTTTTATGTTCAAATAAATTATCTAGACATAGACTAATTCAAATATTGGAGTAGAGGTGTTTATTTTGTTCAATTATTAATCAATATTTGTCCAAGCATGTTAATAGAGACAAAAATGATGCTACACAAGTATGGAGGTGCTCTTTTTTTCTTTTACTCTAGTAAACATATTATTTTCGGCACCACAGTAACCAAGTTAGTGTTAGCCCCTTGTGATCACCAATTTAATCTATTATCTCACTTCTTTCTTTCTTTTGTTTTTTCTATCCCTCCTTTTGCAGTTGTGGAATTACTGCATCTAGGACTAGATAGGACGAAAGGCCGCTCATTTTACCAATTAAAACCCGTGGCTAGTGTTCATAAAAAAAAAAAAAAAAAAAATAGCCTTGAACTTCAAGAAAAGTATAACAAATCTCAGCACTTTTTTTTTTTTTTCGAAACGGTAAACCAAATCTCAGCACTTAACTTGAGAGAAAATGAAACCTCTGGCAATAGCTGATCTGAACCTCCTGTCAAATCCAAGTTTGATGAAAAAGAGAACACGGGCTAGGAAGATGATAATTTGAATCAAAATTAAAACAATGCAGTATGTGCAAGGCCTTTAGCTAGGAAGATGGAGTATTATAGAGGAGCAGTACCGTTATTGATAAGAAAGTGGAGTGAAATTGGCCGTGACTTTCCTGGTTGGATACTAGTAGGACAATTACTCAACGTGGTGGACCTAATAAGAATGTGGATCTCATCCATTGGCTGTCAGAGTGACACATGGCAATAAAATCGAGACTTAAATGATATGGGGTTAGAGTCCCTTGTTAGGTGATATGAGAAATGAGTAGTTTAGTCATTTCACGAAATATTAATTGTATTCAAGTTAAGATGGATAGTGCTTAATTTTCCATTTATGAATTATGTCAAAGTTACACAATTCTTTTGAATTTCCAAATTTTCCACTTCCACGTCGAGAGTTTTCCAATCATTTCTATTTAGAATTCTAATTTTGCAACTTCACTACATAGGTCCAGATTTACTTTGAAAAATTTTATGTCGATTCAGATCAATTGCTTGCATGCCTAATAGTTGGTTAATACATCTAAAATTCATCTAACATATTTGTGCTCTTATGGTACATAATAGCAAAAGCCTTAATTTTATTTGTCTGTGAACATTAGGCTGTTGGCCGGCTGGTATATCAATTTGATTAATCGAATTATAGTCTTGCTGGCCTGTCCTTCCAACCCACAATGTGCTCATAAAATGTTGGACGTGAAGAAAGAAGTGGAATTGAAAATATTGGAGATGGCTAAAATTGAATGTTCAGCATAAGACAATTGAGGTAAACCCTTAACCACGTAGCCAAATCCGATCACCACCATCTTATCATGTCTAATTTTTCTTTTTGTTTATTGCAATGAGTAAAAAAAAAAAAGATACACTCGAATACGTCAAATCATAATTTCGTGTTTCTATTTTTCTTCTTTGCTTCTTTGTAAAATGAATGACTTTGGATCACCAGTGTAAT